>NW_027102295.1:1800000-2098659 GCF_035609145.1 Eleutherodactylus coqui | reverse complement strand
CGTACACTACTGCCTTACAACCCCTGATCAGCGGCGTACACTACTGCCTTACAGCCCCTGATCAGCGGCGTACACTACTGCCTTACAGCCCCTGATCAGCGGCGTACACTACTGCCTTACAACCCCTGATCAGCGGCGTACACTACTGCCTTACAACCCCTGATCAGCGGCGTACACTACTGCCTTACAGCCCCTGATGAGCGGCATACACTACTGCCTTACAGCCCCTGATCAGCGGCGTACACTACTGCCCTGCCTTACAGCCCCTGATCAGCGGCGTACACTACTGCCTTACAGCCCCTGATCAGCGGCGTACACTACTGCCCTGCCTTACAGCCCCTGATCAGCGGCGTACACTACTGCCTTACAGCCCCTGATCAGCGGCGTACACTACTGCCTTACAACCCCTGATCAGCGGCGTACACTACTGCCTTACAGCCCCTGATCAGCGGCGTACACTACTGCCTTACAACCCCTGATCAGCGGCGTACACTACTGCCTTACAGCCCCTGATCAGCGGCGTACACTACTGCCTTACAGCCCCTGATCAGCGGCGTACACTACTGCCCTGCCTTACAGCCCCTGATCAGCGGCGTACACTACTGCCTTACAGCCGCTGATCAGGGGCGTACACTTCTGCCTTACAGCCCCTGATCAGCGCGTACACTACTGCCTTACAGCCCCTGATCAGCGGCGTACACTACTGCCTTACAGCCCCTGATCAGTGGCGTACACTACTGCCTTGCAGCCCCTGATCAGCGGCATACGCTACTGCCCTACAGCCCCTGATCAATCGCTCTACCTGAAAAACAGAATTAATAGGTACCACATTATACCATCTTTGAAAGAAAGCCATACCCAACAATACCTTCCAAACTGAGCTATATGAGCTGCATCCTAAATGTTGGACTCTTCTTCCCTGAATTGCTGCATCAGCAAACAAGACTATGAAATAGCAGCCGCATTAATCTCACACTGACCATCTCTAACCCTCAATAAGAGGTTATATGTTAGACATAATCTGATTAGTATACGAACTAACTCCTGCCGACCGGCTCTTACCAACAATCACTCCATAACCATTATCCACTAATGATAACTCCTCCGCTTCCACAAACTCCCATCACCAAGCTGACTGACCATTAAAGTCACAGATACCAACCATACCACTAGATCCTGCTTTAGCTCCCTTGATATCTGCGCATGCGATGTATGGGCCTTCCAGTCGCACATCACCACACATAACTTGCAGGAATACCTGGACCAATAATAATCACCTGTGAAGCCAAACAGGACCGACCTGCTAATGGCTGCAACTCCCTCCATGTAATCGTCCTTCATACGTAATGTCTGACTAATTAAACCCATAAACTATACACCCCTGACATTGGCAATTAGAACAACCATCACAATGCTATCAATTGAATACCTAAAAATTCCAACCGAGTACATGGCCATGGGATTTTTTCCGTTCGCCAGCAGCACCCCCAAAATCCTCCATCCTGACCACATGCCCTCTAAAACTTGTGCACCCCTCATTACCCATAAACAACAATCATCTAAGTAGTGTATTACACCAACATCCGGAGATTCCTTCCTCCCACCTACTCTAAAAATAAGGATAGTCCTAAATAATAGTAGGATGCCTTAGATCCCATCGGTAACGCCAAACCGGAAACCAAAGGATTAAAACCCCAACCAATAAGAAGTTATCCGAATACTGCATCACATGACCGAAGTGCCATATCAAAGCCAATGTAGTCACATGATGCATATCTTAATGCCAGCAGCTCAGGAGCGCCTCAGCATTCAGAGAAGACTGCTTGGGGTAAGATAGATGATAAATCACTGAGAGGAGATAGACTCCTTCTGTGGTATCACCCTTAAAGGGGACAACCTCAAATTGAAAAAAGGGGGGTATCAAAATGACCGGCAACTCTGCCCTCATCTATGTGATTAGCAATTTAACTACCTCAGGATCATAAACAGCTGAAATTAACTTATTAACCCCTTCACAGCCGGGTCCCTTTAACTCATGCACATATAAGCCGTACCGGGATCCTTCTTTATTGAGCCGGGCCTACTTCCAATATGAGAGGCTCACTGGAGTCTTGCCCTATTGCAGGAAACTGTATTTCCTGGATGCAAGGAATTTGTACTGATTTCTGACTAAAACAACCATAAATGGATGAGAGCGGCACAATATGAGCCCTCATGGCAGTACCCACAGCTCTCCATTACCTCGATCCCATAAATGTAAACACACATCCAGGTAGTGAGGCGCCCCAAGGATGTCTAACAGCCACCTAACTAGTCACACCGAGGTAGTGAGGCGCCCCAAGGATGTCTAACAACCACCTAACTAGTTACACCGAGGTAGTGAGGCTCCCCAAGGATGTCTATAAACCACCTAACTAGTTACACCGAGGTAGTGAGGCGCCCCAAGGATGTCTAACAACCACCTCACTAGTTACACCGAGGTAGTGAGGGGCCCCAAGGATGTCTAACCACCACCTAACTAGTTACACCGAGGTAGTGAGGCGCCCCAAGGATGTCTAACAACCACCTCACTAGTTACACCGAGGTAGTGAGGGGCCCCAAGGAT
Source organism: Eleutherodactylus coqui (assembly GCF_035609145.1). Classification (NCBI taxonomy): domain Eukaryota; kingdom Metazoa; phylum Chordata; class Amphibia; order Anura; family Eleutherodactylidae; genus Eleutherodactylus; species Eleutherodactylus coqui. Next base: position 2,096,054 of record NW_027102295.1, on the reverse strand, counting down.
GTCTAACAACCACCTGACCAGTTACACCGAGGTAGTGAGGCGCCCCAAGGATGTCTAACAACCACCTAACTAGTTACACTGAGGAAACACCAGCGTCCCGGTAACCATTAATAACCATCTCTGTTCCTCCGGTCATCACAGCCTCATCCTCCAGTTACCCCACAGCCGACAGTCTGCATACAGTGGTTACCTCACAGCTGACTGCCTGCATACAGTGGCCAGTTATCTCACAGCTGACAGATACCAAGCAGTGGTTACCTCACAGCTGACTGCCTGCATACAGTGGTCAGTTATCTCGCACCCCCTTTATTTCAGGGGCATTGTGGAGTGCTGCTGTCAAATAAGGTATTTATTACGCCACTCCATACCCCTTCCCCTCTACGGTGCTGATGCTGCTCCCACTGAACACAGGCGAAGCCATCCCATGATGTCACAGCTGGGGGCATTGCAAGGAGCCCAGTGGTGAAGCCGCTTGAAGCTGAAAAGGAGGCATAGCACAGCAGAGACAGGAGCCAAGCCAATCAGCAGCTGTAGGTGTTCCCTATACCTTCCACAGCACAATCCCTGGTCTACACCCATTTTCGTGGTGGAGACAAGATACACCAGTACCCAAGAATCTAACTACTATAGTACTGCCCACTAAGTACAGGAATATAACTACTATAATACTGTCCCCTATGTACAAGAATATAACTGTTACAGTACTGCCCCGTATGTACAAGAATGCAACTACTATAATACTGTCTCATGTACAAGAATATAAGTACTAGAATACGGACTACTATGTACAAAGATTTTATTACTAGAATACTGCCCCCTATATAAAGTAATATAACTACTAGAATACTGTCTGTTACATACAAGAATATAACTAATATAATACTGCCCCCTATGTACAAGAATAGAACTACTAAAATATAACTACGTAGAAGAATATAACTACTATAGAACTGCCCCTTATGTACAAAAATATAACTACTTTACTAATGTCTCCTATGTACAAGAATATTACTACTAGAATACTGTTCCCCCCCTGTGTACAAGAATATAACTACTAGAATACTGTCCCCTATGTACAAGAATATAACTACTAGAATACTGTCTCCTAAGTACAAGAATATAACTACTAGAATACTGTCTGTTACATACAAGAATATAACTAATATAATACTGCCCGCTATGTACAAGAATATAACTACTACTATACTTTCACCTATTAGCAGGAATATATTTACTAGTATACTGTCTCTTATGCACAAGACTATAACTACTAGGATACTGTCTCCTATGTACAAGAATATAACTACTATAATACTGTCTCCTATGTACAAGTATATAACTACTAGGATACTGTTCTCTATGTACAAGAATATAACTACTAGAATATTGTCCCCTATGTAGAAGAATGCAGCTACTAGAATATGGTCTACTATGTACAAAGATATAATTACTAGAACACTGCCATCTATGTACAGGAATATAACTACTATAATGCTGTCTCCTATGTAAAAGAATATAACTACAAGAATATTGTCTCCTATATACAATAATATAACTACTAGAATACTGTCTCCTATATACAATAATATAACTACTAGAATACTGTCTCCTATATACAAGAGTATAATTGCTATAGTAACAGGAAAATAACTGCTTGGATGATAATAATCATCGACTTGGCCTAAGAAGTTAAACGTACGGTATGCATTTTTTTTTTTTGCCACAGATAACTAACTATATCGCTATATATGCATCTATATATAGATAGATAATATATATATGTATATACACATATACACAGTCATTTAGCTGACATGTGGCTAAGCCGTATTGGACCGCAGTGCGAGATATGGGCAGCTGGTCCTTGAAGCTCCACCACAGATCGAGGGCGAGGCTGATCCAGGGCAGCAACAGTAAGTACTGGATGATAAGAGGCAGCGGATGCCAACAGAAGGACAGGATATTGAATTTGGGAACTCCTCTCAGAGATGTTTCTCCATGTCGGTGGTTAACGCCCCACCTCTTCCCGATATTACAGTAATTTATTTACTAAATCACACAGTCATTAACTATCAATTGAAAACCCCAAACAACTGCGCAGCGGTTACGTTTTTTTAACCAGAATGTGTAAACCCAGCTTGAAACCTCATATTTAATGGACATAATACGGACAACCTACAACACCATTGATTTGCATTGGTGTATTCATGTGTGCGGTGTTTTTCAGCATGTCTTATTTTATTCCATATTTACACACCAAAATTGCACATTCAAATCTATAGATGCATAAAAAAAAACTATCCTACGGCTGTCAAATGCATATTCACTGCATTTATGCCAGAAGACCGTGTGAAGAAGAGCGGACATCAGTTGGGCCTTTTTTTTGCACAAGTGAAAAAAAGCACAAATTACACACAGACCAAAATAGCATGCGCCCGTATGAATGAGCCCTAAAGCTGAGATCTCACTGTGGGGAGTTTTTAACTTATGAGATGCAAGGAAAAAAACACTGAAAACCCAGAAATAAAACATACTGTTTTATAACATACATGCATTGTACAAGCTTAACCAGTGATAATCAGTCCTTGCACTATCATCATTTACATTCATATATATATATATATATTGTAATGGAGCGACATGGGCCCTTTAATTTAGCTCTTGTGAGACAAGACATAACAGTTATCCTCTGTGTAGTGCAGTGAAGTGGGCGGAGCTTGAAGTGGGCGGAGCTTCCAGAAGAAAAAGTGGCAGTTGGTCAGTCAGACGCCATCTTGAAGCCAGATGAGAACTGTTGCTGCTGCTGACAAGAAGCTAACCCTACTGGATTGGATTTTGCCAGGAACAGCTGGAGAAGCCAGAAGAGGAGAAATGGTGACAGTGGCAGATGAAGAAGAAAGAAGAGGCAACAGAAAGTCATAGTCCAAGGAGATCTATCCTGTAGCAAAGACCAGGCAGACAAAGAGCGCAGCGGAGACCCAACTAGGGGCCCAATACGTTGGATTGGAGGACAGAAGGAACAGACATTAAGGACTGGATTATTACCTGATAGGACCAGTGATCTGCAGCTGTCCGCGGGGAAGCCAGTGCCGGCCGCAGCGTCAGCCTCAAGGAGCGCCAGCGAGGGGGTCACCTGGAGCCGTAAGCAACCAAGTCACACAAAGATTAGCAGTCATTTAATTCACAGTTTAATGTTATAGATTTTGTCTTGCATTTTGGGTGGACTTGCCGCAGATTTCACACTTTGGATTCAAAAAGGTGAAATCTGCAGCACATAGTTAACCTGCTGCGGATATAAAGTCCACAGCGTATCCCTCGGGGAGATCGTCTGCACTCTGCGGGGGAGATTTGCTAAACTCTCATCCCCATGGCTTATATTGTAAATGCTGCTGATTCACCTTGCGCAAAGTCCACACCGAAAATCATTCTTGTCCCATGTGATATACCCTAATGCTCCAGGAGGATTTGGACGATTAGGCCTCCTTCCCACGGACAGATTTCCGCCACATAATATGCGGCAAAAATCCGCCGCGTTGCCCGCAGCTATTAGGTTCTATTGAACCTAATAGCTCAATGCTCATGGTGCGGAATTCCGCACCGTGAAATCTCCCGTCCTCACCCGCGGCATGCTCTATTTGCCGCAGGTGTACACGCGGCCGGCTTCCATTGCAGTCAATGGAAGCCTTCCGCTCACACTATCTTCCGCTGTAGCACAGCGGAAGATAGCGTGAAATCGCCTCTCCGCCCATCGCCGCCGCGCGTCATATGACATGGCCGGCGTGTCACATGACGATGCGTGCTCGTCACGCCGAAGCGTCATGCGGGACCCAGAACACCAGATTCGCTGATAAGTATGGGGTCTCTGGGGGGCGCCATGACGGGCTTCGCCGTGGAATATTCCGCGGCGAAGCCCTTCACGGCCGTGTGCAGGCGGCCTAATTCTACTTGTAGTATATTGGTGTGACTATTATATACAGAACAATAATATATGTATACACACACACTGAATAGCCATTGAGACTTGAAATAATAAAGTTAAAAGGGTTTTCCAATTCGGTGACATTTTTTGAAAATCGATCGATCAGTGGGGGTCCTACTGCTGGGAACCCCCTCCCATTGATCATCAGAATAATGGCTTTAAAGACGTTCAAATGGCCACCTTTAGCAGTCCTACTGCAATAAATGGAGCAGCAGTGTGTATGTACAGCCAACGCTCAATTAATTCTGCCAACTTCAGCACTACCATTGTGGTGATTGGTGGGGATGCCGGCAGTCGGACCCTCACCGATCTATCAGGTATCACCTATCCAGAGAACAGAAAGAGGAAACATGAAAACCGTCACCGAACCAGAAAACCCTTTAATATAGAAATATGACATTGCTGTATTTTCCTCAAATGGGCCGATACACAAGTAACGATTTCCTACTGAGTTATTTGGCCTATATGGTATTCATTGAGGACCCTTATCTATTTCATGTTTATCTAAGGAAACGGTTCTATAAGGAGCAGTCAGTCCACAATAGACTAATATGTAGGTGTAAGTAGTGATCGTTATTCCTCAATGACTGAAGCGCTTGTAGTGATGACATACGGGTCATTGGGGCTTTATTATAGATATTGGTAGAAATTACATCTCTGGAAATTACACAACTAAAATGCTGGTTATTTCATTAACCCCTTCATAATAAAGGTTGTACATGTTTGGGAGCCAAGCCCGCTCCAAGCACGGAGGGTGCCCAATGTGTTACATAGCAGACACCCACCTTCAGGGATCAGATGCCAGCTGCTTAACTTATTTCACACTCAATGATGAACGTGGCATCTAAGCCGTTAGAGGGAATCCCTCCATCCCTCCCCAGCAACACAACTGTAGGGTGGCTATGGGTTACTATGGTAAGGCCGCCTGCAGACGAGCGGAAATCCCGCCGCGGGATTTCCGCCGCTGAAAGTCTGCATAGGAGTGCATTACAATACGCACTCCTATGCAGACGGCCGCGGTTTGGCCGCGCGAAATCTCGCGCGGCAAACAAACCGCGGCATGTTCTAATTTTCTGCGGGGCACGCACTCACCTGGCCGCCGGCTCCGGTCTGCGCATGCGCCGGCTGCGCGGCAGCCGGCACATCAAAGAGCCGGGGCCGCCAGGCGCGGGTGAGTACGCGCTCGTCCCTGCAGGCTCTGGGGTCGGATCGCGCGGCGAGATTTCTCGCTGCCGGATCCGACCCGCTCGTCTGCAGGCGGCCTAACCCAAGGCCTAGTTAATGCTACTGGGACTAGTGTATATTAAGGCCTTTTAAGTCTCAACAGTGAAAAGGTGTAATATATATAAGTATTGCAGTGTTTTCTGTCAGCAATCGCATGTTCCAGTCCCCTAATGGGACTAAAAAGTGTTTAATAACATTTTTAAAATAAAATATATTGAAAAGTTAAAAACCTCTCACATATATCTAGACAATAAATAAATATAATTGCTGTGACACAGTAGAAAGGATCACAGCACTACAGACATTACGTCATGTAAGTGTTGCAGGTTGTTCATATATTGTACATACCTACACAGTATTTGAATGGAAGAAGTCCGAAGTAGAAAACAGCCACAAATAAGGTAAGCTGCCAAAATGAACATTTCTTTCCTGTCTAAAGTTTATGGCGCTGTATGTATAAGAAGCGCTTTATGTACTTGTCCATTCCATATGGTATGCAGAATAATGTGCCCGGTTACAACAAACCTGTCAAGTCACCCAAATTCAGGGCTGCCAACCGTCCATAAATTCATGAACAGTTGACAAAAACTGGGTGCTATTTTTCTATCCCAAAAAAAAGCAACGTTCATTAATTTTCAGCTTTCATTTCTGAATTTGCACAGTGCGCATGTGCCAACATGGTTCCACTACTGCAGCCGACAGGAGAGGAAAGAGGATGTGACAAGAGAGGGGGGGGATCTCATTCACCCAATCCCCACTCTCTTTAACCCCTTAAGGACATGACGTATTTTGGGCATATGGATGCCCACTTGTCAAAACTCATATTTTTTTTAATTTCTCTGATGACTTGAGGGCTTCTTTTACTTGCAAGGCGAAATGTAGTTTTTATTAGTACCATGTTTAGTGAAAAAATACCATATTTTGTAAATCGTAACTTTTTGGAGAGCAAAGAGAGAAAACACGTCAATTCTGCCATTGTTTCTTTTACAGCATTAATCATGCGGCATAATACATTTTTTATGAGAGTCAGTTCAATTATGACGATAACAAATTCTTATTTTTTTAGCTTTTCCACTTTTCCGCAATATTTCATTTCTACATCGCTGCAAAGTCCCATAACGTTTTTTCTGTCATGTTTGGAGCTCTGTGAGGGCTTGCTGTTAGCGTGACAAGATGTAGTTAATATTGGTTACCATTTTGGGGTACTGCTTTTTTAATCACTTCTATTGCGTTTTTGGGAGGCAAAAAGAAAATACCGTATATACCGGCGTATAAGACGACTTTTGAACCCCGAAAAATCTGCTCTGAAGTCGGGGGTCGTCTTATGCGCCGGTAATACAAAAAAAAAAAGGGTAAAAAAAAAAATCATTACTCACCTCCCCCGGCGTTCTGTCGCGCTCCGGCAGGATGTCGCTCGCTCCTCGTCCCCGGCGCAGCATTGCTTTCTGAATGCGGGGCTTGAAATCCCCGCTTCCAGAAAGCTAATACACACGCCGTCAGCCAGTTACAGCCATTCAATGACAGCATTGAATGGCTGTGATTGGCTAAAACACACGTGGCTTGAGCCAATCACACTATTCAATGACATCATTGAATGGCTGAAGGCGCACGTGTGTTAGCAATCACACCCATTCAATGATGTCATTGAATAATTTTTTAACTTTTTTTTTTTTGTCCCTTTAGGGGACTTCCAATTCCGGGGGTCTGATGGTGACAGCCCTTTACATGCTGTAGTGACAGCCCTTTACATGCTGCAGTCACATAGACTGCAGCATGTAAAGGGTTAACACAGCAGAGATCGGAGGTTTTCTCTGATCTCTGCTTTAAGAGCTGGTACCTAGCTGTCCTCTGATAGCCAAGCACCAAGCTCTCCCTGTCACAGAGACCATCGGCTTGCTTCTGACAAGCCGATGGTCTCTATGGCAACCTGTAAACAAAGCAGGACATTGCCGATATGCCGGCAATATCTTCTGCTGGTTTTTCAAAGCCCTTGCTTTCTTCTTTGTGGGTCTGTGCAGGCAGAGCACAGTGTCACAGCTTGTGGCATTGTGCTCTGCAGCTTCCATAGTGATACATAGCCCGGAAGATTTCCGGGCTGTCACTATGAGCAGTGGAGCTCGTCCCGGAAAATTTCCGGGCGTGCCACTCAAGGGGTTAAACGTTTCATTTTTTTCCCCCTTCATTTTCCTGTAGGGGATTTGAATCATAATGCGAATAATCGCTATTAAAAGGCATTGTAGGACTTCCGTAACGCAATGCCTTATTGATTGTAATAGCGATCATAGGCAATGGCAAGACGGGACACCAGTATCTGGCATGCTGTTGCCATAGCAACTCATCACCCGGCTGCAATTACATTGCGGGGGGCCAATAATGTCACGAATAGAGCGCCCGCCCTCTGTAAACCCTATTCATACCGTGATCTAAATAGATAGTGGCTTATAGGGGGTTAAAAGCAAAGATTAATGTTAATTGTTCTCAGGTGTTGCAACGCATGATATAAGTTTATGTCCTGGTGCATTAAGTAGCATGCTGCCATGACGTAAACTTACTTCATACAATGTTGATGTTAACCAACAGGAATCAGAGAAGCATGCCATTACCTCACTATCTGAAGAAAATGGTACACTCACCTGCTCTATACAGAACAAGCCGTTCATTTGTTTCAAAAAACAACTAAAATACCCACTTATCTTTCCATAAAGAGAGGCCCTACGCGGGACAGACCGGCCGAGAGGCCCTACGCGGGACAGACCGGCCGAGAGGCCCTACGCGGGACAGACCGGCCGAGAGGCCCTACGCGGGACAGACCGGCCGAGAGGCCCTACGCGGGACAGACCGGCCGAGAGGCCCTACGCGGGACAGACCGGCCGAGAGGCCCTACGCGGGACAGACCGGCCGAGAGGCCCTACGCGGGACAGACCGGCCGAGAGGCCCTACGCGGGACAGACCGGCCGAGAGGCCCTACGCGGGACAGACCGGCCGAGAGGCCCTACGCGGGACAGACCGGCCGAGAGGCCCTACGCGGGACAGACCGGCCGAGAGGCCCTACGCGGGACAGACCGGCCGAGAGGCCCTACGCGGGACAGACCGGCCGAGAGGCCCTACGCGGGACAGACCGGCCGAGAGGCCCTACGCGGGACAGACCGGCCGAGAGGCCCTACGCGGGACAGACCGGCCGAGAGGCCCTACGCGGGACAGACCGGCCGAGAGGCCCTACGCGGGACAGACCGGCCGAGAGGCCCTACGCGGGACAGACCGGCCGAGAGGCCCTACGCGGGACAGACCGGCCGAGAGGCCCTACGCGGGACAGACCGGCCGAGAGGCCCTACGCGGGACAGACCGGCCGAGAGGCCCTACGCGGGACAGACCGGCCGAGAGGCCCTACGCGGGACAGACCGGCCGAGAGGCCCTACGCGGGACAGACCGGCCGAGAGGCCCTACGCGGGACAGACCGGCCGAGAGGCCCTACGCGGGACAGACCGGCCGAGAGGCCCTACGCGGGACAGACCGGCCGAGAGGCCCTACGCGGGACAGACCGGCCGAGAGGCCCTACGCGGGACAGACCGGCCGAGAGGCCCTACGCGGGACAGACCGGCCGAGAGGCCCTACGCGGGACAGACCGGCCGAGAGGCCCTACGCGGGACAGACCGGCCGAGAGGCCCTACGCGGGACAGACCGGCCGAGAGGCCCTACGCGGGACAGACCGGCCGAGAGGCCCTACGCGGGACAGACCGGCCGAGAGGCCCTACGCGGGACAGACCGGCCGAGAGGCCCTACGCGGGACAGACCGGCCGAGAGGCCCTACGCGGGACAGACCGGCCGAGAGGCCCTACGCGGGACAGACCGGCCGAGAGGCCCTACGCGGGACAGACCGGCCGAGAGGCCCTACGCGGGACAGACCGGCCGAGAGGCCCTACGCGGGACAGACCGGCCGAGAGGCCCTACGCGGGACAGACCGGCCGAGAGGCCCTACGCGGGACAGACCGGCCGAGAGGCCCTACGCGGGACAGACCGGCCGAGAGGCCCTACGCGGGACAGACCGGCCGAGAGGCCCTACGCGGGACAGACCGGCCGAGAGGCCCTACGCGGGACAGACCGGCCGAGAGGCCCTACGCGGGACAGACCGGCCGAGAGGCCCTACGCGGGACAGACCGGCCGAGAGGCCCTACGCGGGACAGACCGGCCGAGAGGCCCTACGCGGGACAGACCGGCCGAGAGGCCCTACGCGGGACAGACCGGCCGAGAGGCCCTACGCGGGACAGACCGGCCGAGAGGCCCTACGCGGGACAGACCGGCCGAGAGGCCCTACGCGGGACAGACCGGCCGAGAGGCCCTACGCGGGACAGACCGGCCGAGAGGCCCTACGCGGGACAGACCGGCCGAGAGGCCCTACGCGGGACAGACCGGCCGAGAGGCCCTACGCGGGACAGACCGGCCGAGAGGCCCTACGCGGGACAGACCGGCCGAGAGGCCCTACGCGGGACAGACCGGCCGAGAGGCCCTACGCGGGACAGACCGGCCGAGAGGCCCTACGCGGGACAGACCGGCCGAGAGGCCCTACGCGGGACAGACCGGCCGAGAGGCCCTACGCGGGACAGACCGGCCGAGAGGCCCTACGCGGGACAGACCGGCCGAGAGGCCCTACGCGGGACAGACCGGCCGAGAGGCCCTACGCGGGACAGACCGGCCGAGAGGCCCTACGCGGGACAGACCGGCCGAGAGGCCCTACGCGGGACAGACCGGCCGAGAGGCCCTACGCGGGACAGACCGGCCGAGAGGCCCTACGCGGGACAGACCGGCCGAGAGGCCCTACGCGGGACAGACCGGCCGAGAGGCCCTACGCGGGACAGACCGGCCGAGAGGCCCTACGCGGGACAGACCGGCCGAGAGGCCCTACGCGGGACAGACCGGCCGAGAGGCCCTACGCGGGACAGACCGGCCGAGAGGCCCTACGCGGGACAGACCGGCCGAGAGGCCCTACGCGGGACAGACCGGCCGAGAGGCCCTACGCGGGACAGACCGGCCGAGAGGCCCTACGCGGGACAGACCGGCCGAGAGGCCCTACGCGGGACAGACCGGCCGAGAGGCCCTACGCGGGACAGACCGGCCGAGAGGCCCTACGCGGGACAGACCGGCCGAGAGGCCCTACGCGGGACAGACCGGCCGAGAGGCCCTACGCGGGACAGACCGGCCGAGAGGCCCTACGCGGGACAGACCGGCCGAGAGGCCCTACGCGGGACAGACCGGCCGAGAGGCCCTACGCGGGACAGACCGGCCGAGAGGCCCTACGCGGGACAGACCGGCCGAGAGGCCCTACGCGGGACAGACCGGCCGAGAGGCCCTACGCGGGACAGACCGGCCGAGAGGCCCTACGCGGGACAGACCGGCCGAGAGGCCCTACGCGGGACAGACCGGCCGAGAGGCCCTACGCGGGACAGACCGGCCGAGAGGCCCTACGCGGGACAGACCGGCCGAGAGGCCCTACGCGGGACAGACCGGCCGAGAGGCCCTACGCGGGACAGACCGGCCGAGAGGCCCTACGCGGGACAGACCGGCCGAGAGGCCCTACGCGGGACAGACCGGCCGAGAGGCCCTACGCGGGACAGACCGGCCGAGAGGCCCTACGCGGGACAGACCGGCCGAGAGGCCCTACGCGGGACAGACCGGCCGAGAGGCCCTACGCGGGACAGACCGGCCGAGAGGCCCTACGCGGGACAGACCGGCCGAGAGGCCCTACGCGGGACAGACCGGCCGAGAGGCCCTACGCGGGACAGACCGGCCGAGAGGCCCTACGCGGGACAGACCGGCCGAGAGGCCCTACGCGGGACAGACCGGCCGAGAGGCCCTACGCGGGACAGACCGGCCGAGAGGCCCTACGCGGGACAGACCGGCCGAGAGGCCCTACGCGGGACAGACCGGCCGAGAGGCCCTACGCGGGACAGACCGGCCGAGAGGCCCTACGCGGGACAGACCGGCCGAGAGGCCCTACGCGGGACAGACCGGCCGAGAGGCCCTACGCGGGACAGACCGGCCGAGAGGCCCTACGCGGGACAGACCGGCCGAGAGGCCCTACGCGGGACAGACCGGCCGAGAGGCCCTACGCGGGACAGACCGGCCGAGAGGCCCTACGCGGGACAGACCGGCCGAGAGGCCCTACGCGGGACAGACCGGCCGAGAGGCCCTACGCGGGACAGACCGGCCGAGAGGCCCTACGCGGGACAGACCGGCCGAGAGGCCCTACGCGGGACAGACCGGCCGAGAGGCCCTACGCGGGACAGACCGGCCGAGAGGCCCTACGCGGGACAGACCGGCCGAGAGGCCCTACGCGGGACAGACCGGCCGAGAGGCCCTACGCGGGACAGACCGGCCGAGAGGCCCTACGCGGGACAGACCGGCCGAGAGGCCCTACGCGGGACAGACCGGCCGAGAGGCCCTACGCGGGACAGACCGGCCGAGAGGCCCTACGCGGGACAGACCGGCCGAGAGGCCCTACGCGGGACAGACCGGCCGAGAGGCCCTACGCGGGACAGACCGGCCGAGAGGCCCTACGCGGGACAGACCGGCCGAGAGGCCCTACGCGGGACAGACCGGCCGAGAGGCCCTACGCGGGACAGACCGGCCGAGAGGCCCTACGCGGGACAGACCGGCCGAGAGGCCCTACGCGGGACAGACCGGCCGAGAGGCCCTACGCGGGACAGACCGGCCGAGAGGCCCTACGCGGGACAGACCGGCCGAGAGGCCCTACGCGGGACAGACCGGCCGAGAGGCCCTACGCGGGACAGACCGGCCGAGAGGCCCTACGCGGGACAGACCGGCCGAGAGGCCCTACGCGGGACAGACCGGCCGAGAGGCCCTACGCGGGACAGACCGGCCGAGAGGCCCTACGCGGGACAGACCGGCCGAGAGGCCCTACGCGGGACAGACCGGCCGAGAGGCCCTACGCGGGACAGACCGGCCGAGAGGCCCTACGCGGGACAGACCGGCCGAGAGGCCCTACGCGGGACAGACCGGCCGAGAGGCCCTACGCGGGACAGACCGGCCGAGAGGCCCTACGCGGGACAGACCGGCCGAGAGGCCCTACGCGGGACAGACCGGCCGAGAGGCCCTACGCGGGACAGACCGGCCGAGAGGCCCTACGCGGGACAGACCGGCCGAGAGGCCCTACGCGGGACAGACCGGCCGAGAGGCCCTACGCGGGACAGACCGGCCGAGAGGCCCTACGCGGGACAGACCGGCCGAGAGGCCCTACGCGGGACAGACCGGCCGAGAGGCCCTACGCGGGACAGACCGGCCGAGAGGCCCTACGCGGGACAGACCGGCCGAGAGGCCCTACGCGGGACAGACCGGCCGAGAGGCCCTACGCGGGACAGACCGGCCGAGAGGCCCTACGCGGGACAGACCGGCCGAGAGGCCCTACGCGGGACAGACCGGCCGAGAGGCCCTACGCGGGACAGACCGGCCGAGAGGCCCTACGCGGGACAGACCGGCCGAGAGGCCCTACGCGGGACAGACCGGCCGAGAGGCCCTACGCGGGACAGACCGGCCGAGAGGCCCTACGCGGGACAGACCGGCCGAGAGGCCCTACGCGGGACCCCATATATTTAAAAAATTATGTACTATACTCACTTTTCTCTTTTTCTTTTTAGAGGCCGCCCCCAGCGCCATCCAACACAGAGGCCGCCCCCAGCGCCATCCAACACAGAGGCCGCCCCCAGCGCCATCCAACACAGAGGCCGCCCCCAGCTGCACCCAAGACAGAAGCCGCCACCAGCTGCACCCAAGACAGAAGCCGCCACCAGCTGCAACCAAGACAGAAGCCGCCACCAGCTGCACCCAAGACAGAAGCCGCCACCAGCTGCACCCAAGACAGAAGCCGCCACCAGCTGCACCCAAGACAGAAGCCGCCACCAGCTGCACCCAAGACAGAAGCCGCCACCAGCTGCACCCAAGACAGAAGCCGCCACCAGCTGCACCCAAGACAGAAGCCGCCACCAGCTCCATAGTTTAAGACAGCGGTCCCCAACTCCAGTGCTCAGGGACCACCAACAGGTCATGTTTTCAGGATATCCTATGGCAAGAACAGCTGTGGCAATGTCTGAGGCTCCGGCAATAATTACATCACCTGTGCAACACTGAGGAAATCCTGAAAACATGACCTGTTGGCGGTCCCTGAGGACTGGAGTTGGGGAACACTGGTTTAAAAGACTCTTTGTTCCTGCAAAAGCTTGCATACAGAGACAGTGTTGTTTAATAGTAAAGCAAGCATAGTCAAAGTAGTTGAAACTGTTCCAAGTTTGTGACTGTACCACTAATTCAGCTGTCAAATAAAGACCTTTATTTTACTGCAATGTGTGTTGTTGTTAAATCTACCTACACACGCTTTCAGTAGTAGTCTGTGACCTGGTTCTTAATTTGAACTAGGGGCCCTCTAGACTCTGAATTGAGGACATATCCTCTGGCAGGCCTCAATGCAAGATTCTGCAAGGCTACCCATTGTATAGATTAGCACAGCGCTCTTTCTGTAGCTCTTATTGAAGAAAAAAGAGGCTACTGATACAGCATAAGGGCTTATTCAGATGTGCGTAAATCAGCCAGGTTTTCATGCCCAGCAGTACACTGAGCTCCCGCTCCCTCGCCACTCTTTGCAATGGGAGGGATGGGGTGGAGCTAAATTCCACCCTGCCCCTTCTATTGCAAATAGTGGCGAGGGGCGTAGAGGGGGCAAGAGCTCAGTGCACTGCTTCTGGCCTGGCCCACTTCCTCCCCCTGCAGAGAGGAACAGCGTATATCAGCCGGGTGTGAAAACCCCACCGATATACGCACGTCTGAATAAGCCCTAACACCGTGCACTGTGCTGCTTCCTTAACTCCCAGACTTTTGATAACAGTGTAGTGTTGGTCTGTGCCGTTTCCTTAGCCGCCATTTACTTCAATGAGATTAACAAAAACAGCCCTGTATTAAGCACTCAGTTCTCCTCTTTGACTGGTAAAATGCCGATCCAATACTCCCCTCTGCATAGGGTTTGTGTTGACAGTCTGCATTCAACCCGTTTACAGAAAATCAGACTACGGCAGCCAATCAGAGACCTCAGTGCTCGAATGCTGAGATCTGATTGGCTCCATCTGCCTGTGACATTCCATACACAGGCCGACTGCAGCCTGTCCACACTGCATTAGAGAGAAGACTGACGGATGTGACACTGCAGCTGCACAAACCTGGGAGAAGGGGCTATACATTATTTCTATGTAATATATATTTTTTTGCATTGTGAGCAGGAATATAAATGGAACCTGTCACGTCCCCACCGCACCATAGACAAAGTTAGTGCACCATTAGGGGATGTAACCGAGTCAGACGATGTATTATATATACTCACCGATCCCCATGATCCAGTGAAGAGTCTCATACATGTGCTCTCCAACAGACGTGTATGGGAGTGTGCATGCACAGGACTCGGAAAAGAATCGGAATTTCGTGCCATGCGTTGTCTTCAGAGGGGGCATCGTGAGAGTTTCTAAAAAATACTATATCTGGCTCCCTGTCACGTGTCTCAACAGCACCATAACTTTGTTTATGGCGCTGTGGGGACTAGACAGGTTTTCTGTAAAAAAAAAAACAAAAAAAACTAAGTGACAAGCTATGCTGTTATTGCGCAATAGAAGAATAAAGAAAAATCTTCTACATAGTTGGCATCACTGTAATTGTACTGAGAATAAAGGTAACACATTATTGCCACTCGTTACTGTAGAATTTAAAATGCAAAATAAAAAGCAACACTTCTGGTTGTCTGAAAAAAGTGACAAAGTTGGCCTGGTAAGTAGTAGGAGATAAGTGCTTTGGTAATTGCCTCCGTTCAAACCGTCTATCCCATTTTTGGAGCAGAGCGACCAAAGTAAGGTCTCTTACACACTGGCGATAGGTTTTCTAGTGAGTGGAAATGCATGATTATGAAACCAATGTTTTTCAATGGTTTCTTTCTCATTTGCTGTATTTACTCAAGCCTCCGTGCGATACAAAAAAACTTGCAATATCACCCATTGTTTTTTATGGGGCCGGGGCCCCATTAAAATCAATAGGAGAAGATCGCACAACAGTCTTGGAATCCCCCATAGCGAGGGGAGAGAGCGGGCGGAGCTACACGGGATCTCTGACATATCTTGAAGAGATATGGGGCGCTGCTAAAGGGCTTTCTCAGGGTTTAGCTGAGAGAAGGGTGAGGCTAGAGGGATTCTCATAGTGATTCTTGTCTAGCAAAGAGAGAAGGCAGGGCTAGCGGGAGGATCCCGCTAACCCTACCCCCTCTCTTGGCCACAGATTGAATTACTATATCACTAGAAAAGTAAAGTTATGGGGGAAGAATTTACTAATACTGGAATTTGTTACAAACCTTGGCACAAAATGCCCCAAATTTATTAAGGGCTCAGGCCCATGGGCTATGTGTAAAACACGAGTTTAACTACAGAGGCCCCTCCCTCATATAAGTAGACCAAAGTATTATAAACACCGCATGTAAGTAGGGGGTCACTGTTATAGATTTTGCATCGGGGCCCAAGAGCTTCTAGTTACGCCTCTGCTTGTGACCAGAGAGCTGGCACAGACCGCGTATGGCACTGCACATGCCCGCGTATCATTTTTTATCTTGACTTTAGTAAAGCATTTGACAAAGTATCTCATACTATACTTATTGAAAAAAATGACCAAATATGGGATTAACAAGGCAACTGTTAGGTGGATTCACAACTGGCTGAGTGATTGTACTCAAAGAGTGGTCATAAATGGCTGCACATCCAAGTAGAAGAATGTATCAAGTGGGGTACCACAAGACTCTGTCCTAGGCCCAGTGTTGTTCAACATTTTTATAAATGATCTGGAGGAGGGAATTGATGCGAAACTGATCAAATTTTCTGATGACACAAAGCTAGGAGGGATAGCTAACACTAGGGAAGAGAGGGAGTATTCAAAAAGATGTAGAAAAGCTTGAACAGTGGGTGGCGACTAACGGAATGGTATTTAACAAGGAGAAATGCAAAGTCCTACATCTAGGCAATAAAAATGAAAAAAGCACATACAGAATGGGAGGAATTGGGCTAAGCAGCACATGTGAAAGAGACTTGTGTATACGAATAGATCATAGACTGAACATGAGTCAACAATATGATGCAGCAGTCAAAAAGGCAAACACAATTCTGGGATGTATTAAGAGAAGCATAGAATCTAGATCATGTGAGGTAATTATCCCCCTCTACTCTTCCTTGGTCAGACCTCATCTGGAATACTGTGTCCAGTTCTGGGCACCCCACTTTAAAAAAGACATAGACAAACTGGAGCAAGTCCAAAGAAGAGTTACCAGGATGGTGAGCGGTCTGCAAATCATGTCCTATAAAGAACAGTTAAAGGATCTGGGAATGTTTAACTTGCAAAAAAGAAGGCTGAGAGGAGACCTAATAGCCTTCTACAACTATCTGAAGGGTTGCCACAGTGCAGAGGTATCAGCCCTATTCTCATTTGCACAAGGAAAGACCAGAAGCAATGGGATAAAACTGAAAGGGAGGACACACAAATTAGATATTAGAAAAAAACTTTCTGACAGTGAGGGGAATCAATGAGTGGAAGAGGTTACCACGGGAGGTGGCGAGTTTCCCTTCAATGGAAGTGTTCAAACAAAGGCTGGACAAATATCTGTCTGGGATGATTTAGTGAATCCTGCACTGAGCAGGGAGTTGGACCCAATGACCTGGGAGGTCCCTTCCAACTCTATGAGTCTATGAGTATCACACAGACATGCAGGGATGCATATGAAAATGCTACACATACACAATGTATTGCATAGCAGGGTCATACAAGCAGGACAGACCCATCAGCAGTCTATGCACTGGTCTTACCACTCTTGTCTGCTCCAGTCTTAAAGCCATCACTCACTAGTACTCCTCTGTGCTAGCAGGGCCATACTAGCAGCACAACCCCATCAGACATCTCTGCAGTGGTCTTACCCCTCTTGTCTGCTCCAGTCTTACAGCCATAACTCAGTAGTACTCCTCCATGCTAGCAGGGTCATACTAGCAGCACAGCCCCATCAGCAGTCTATGCCCCGTTCTTACCCCTCTTGTCTGCTTCAGTCTTACAGGCATCACTCAGTAGTACTCCTCCGTGCTAGCAGGGCCATACTAGCAGCACAGCCACATCAGCAGTCTATGCCCTGGTCTTACCCCTTTTGTCTGCTCCAGTCTTACAGCAATCACTCACTAGTACTCCTATAGAAAGAGCCAGCTCTTCTCACCTGGTCAGTCAGAGCAGCAGGTGTAATTCTTGGGATGGAATGAGGGTGGGGGATCCTCCCAACTCTTCCCCAAGCGGCTTCAGGACCCTCTCCATGCTGGACTGGGACAGAACACCGTTTTCTTCTATGTTTAAACACTATGGGGCTGATTTATTAAGACCAGTAACAGTAACCATGAATGTAACTTTGTGTCCTGTGGCATTAAGGGGTTAAGAGGTTTATGCCACTTAATAGATGTGTCTTGGATGGCTCATGTGCCAGAAGAAGAAATCTTTACCAGCTATGAGGAAGTTCCCTGGTGTAAATTCTACTAAATATAGTAGGTGCCCCCACCTACCTCTCTCAAAGTGTGGAGTGTGGTTCAAAAATCCCAAAAGTTACAAGTCTTAGTGCTGGCTATATTTGTGCACAAAATTAGCTACTTATTTTTTCCCAACATTTGTCCAAGTTGCCACCCCGCCATAACATCATTTTTTCTCATAATTAAAATTGCCAGTAAAAAATTATTCCCCACACCGGCCTCTAGATGTAATTACTGTCCAGGCCGGTCATTTACCAGCAGGGTGGCAACCCTAGTAATGAATGGGGCATACTGGGAGATGAGGGGACAGTAATGAATGTGACACATGGGGAGATGAGGGGACAGTAATGAATGTGACACATGGGGAGATGAGGGGACAGTAATGAATGTGACACATGGGGAGATGAGGGGACAGTAATTAATGTGACTCATGGGGAGATGGGGGGACAACAAGGATATGTTCACAAGGTGGATTCCACCTGGAATTCCATTCTGCTGCAGTTTTTGCCGTGAATCCACACGTGGATGTAGCCATCAGTGGGCTAAATTTGCGAGCAAATTTTTGTGACGTGCATTCAAGAATAGAAGTCGTATGTTACTTCTTCATGCGGACCCATGCAAAAACGTGTCAGACATTCAGTACGCGGATTTTACCCATTGACAGAGCTAAATCCGCATATTGATCAAGAGCAAAAGCCTAATAAATGTGTCACACATGGAGATGAGAGGGCAGTAATGAATGTGACATAAATAGTATAAGATAGAGAGTGCCCCCATTGTGCCAGACAGACTACCATCATAAATAGTGCCAGACAGAGAATGCCTCCATATATAGTATCAGATGGAATGCCTTATAGTGACCCATAGAGAGCGACCCAATAAATAGTGCGAGATAGCGAATGTCACCCTAGTGCTACACAGAGTGCCCTCATAAATAGTATCAGATGGAGAGTGTCCCCACAAATAGTGCTAGACAGAGCGCCCCCATAAGCAGTGTCAGAATTCCTCTATAATGTAGGCAGTCAGCATTCCCCATGAACAGTGTCCGCCAAATAACGTCCCCGCAAAGAGCAGCCCCATAACCAGTGCCTGACAGTGACCCTGCAAAAACTATTAGCCAGTAAACAGTTCTAGCCCAACAACAGGCCCGTTCACAATATCAGGGCACTGCACAGTGCCAGCCACAGAGTGCCCACATTAACAGTGCCATGTAAGAGAACTGGAGGCAGGTTCACACGGATGGATATCTCATCATTGTCTGATTAGTGAGGGGTCCGCTGTTGGGACCCCTACCATTCCCACACCTTGCTGTAAAGGAAGTGCAGCTGTATTCACCAGCATTATGGCAAGGAAAAAGCTAAAGAGGCAGTTGGGCCGTTACCCGGGGGGTGCAGACATCCATGGATATCACATAGCATCAGATATCACATAATATGCCATCAATGACATTATGTGTTGGGTAGGATTATCCCTTCAAATGCAGTTTAATAAGCAGACACTAGAGGGAGGCAATGAGCCAACATAGTTAATACACTACATAGCTGTGCCATCTATAGACATCAATATCCTCCTCATCTAGGTTCTTACGTTTTGGCACATGTGGACGATAGTGATTATCATCCATATGTAAAGAGACCTTCCTCAAAGGGTTTTCTTAATGGCCAATTTTTGGTTTTACACTTTTGTGTTTTTCTCCCCATTAAAAAAAACCCATAACTTATTTATTTGTCCGGCAACATAACCATCTGAGGGCTTGTTTTTTGCGGACAAGTTGTAGGTTTCAATGGCATCATTTAATGTACCCCATAAAGTACTGAAAAGCTTTTAAAAATTTCTAAGTGGGCTGAAATGCAAAAAAAACCCCGCCATTTTTTGGAAGGGAAGGGGTTACAGTAAACAACCTGCAGCTAAAATGGAATGTTGGCTTTATTTTGTTAGAATGATTACAACAATATCACATGTATCTAGTTTCTTTTTAAAATGAATATATAAAATATATTTTTTCTGTCACCATCTTCTGACACCATCCCTTTTTCATTTTTATATCAAGTTGGTTGTTTAAAGGCTTTCTTTTTTGGGGGGTGAAGGGGGACTCTAGTTTCTATTGACACCATTTTGGGGTATGTACGGATTTTTAATCGCTTTCTATAACATTTTTTTCTTGGAAATAAAAGTGCACTTTTTGTACGATGTATCCTTTTTCTAATGGTGTTAGCCGTGCGGCAAAAATAATACACTCTTTGTCAAAAAAAAATCAAGCAGCTAGAATTAGTTGTCGTTTTACTACAAAACCCGCCATGCAGTTATATCTCCGGCAGATATGCAAATAATTATAGTGGTGGCATGATTAGATGAACAGTCCTGCCAGCTGTGGCCTCTTTCACACGGGCTACAAAATTGCCACTACAAAACGCATGTATGTGAAGTCCATGGTTTCCAATGGGTTCTTTCAGGCTACAAAGCATCTCATGTGAAAGAACCCAATGGACACCATGGGCTTCACATACATGCATTTTGTAGCCCATGTGAAGGAGGCCTTAAAGGGGTGGTCTCGCGAAACCAAGTGGGGTTATACACTTCCGTATGGCCATATTAATGCACTTTGTAATGTACATTGTGCATTAAATATGAGCCATACAGAAGTTATTCCACTTACCTGCTCCGTTGCTAGCGTCCTCGTCTCCATGGTTCCGTCTAAATTCGCTGGCAGCTTGCTTTTTTAGACGCGCTTGCGCAGTCCGGTCTTCTCCATTCAGCACGAGCCGCTTCAGTGTGCTCCCCGCTACAGCTCTTCTGCGCATGCGCAGACGAGCTGTCACTGCTCGGGAGCGCGCTGCAGCGGCCATTCTGTACCTTCCTCTGTTAGAGGAAGGTGCAGAAAGTGGAGCTGCCCAGCGGAGAAGCCCAGCCCAGCAGCCCCGAGAAGCCTCCCAGGTAAGTGATTTGTCGGGGGGGGGGGGGGGGGGGGGGGGGCTGTCGCTGCGCCGGGGGGGGCTGTCGCTGCGCCGGGGGGGGCTGCCGCTGTGATGGGGGAACTAGCGCTAGGCCGGGGGGGGCTGTCGCTAGGCCGGGGGGGGGGGGGGGGCTGCCGCTAGGCCGGGGGGGGGGGGGGCTGCCGCTAGGCCGGGGGAACTAGCGCTGGGCTCCGGGGCCTTCACCTGGGCTGAGGGTCTAGCGCTGGGGAGCCGGGGGCTAGCGCCGGTTACCTGCTGCCTGGCGGTGGGCGTCTGGTCGGCGGCTGCGGGGCGTCTGGTCGGCGGCTGCGATGCGTCCGGTTGCCATGGAGACACAGCTGGCGGCGTCTCGGGAGCGCGCACGTCGGGCTGCAGCGAGCGACGGGGAAAGAGCCGGCGGCCATCTTGAGGAAACTTTTATAAGTTGCTGAAACGGTAAGTACGAACCAGCTAGAAATGTCATTTACAGGGGGGCTTAGTAATGTGTACTTAATGGGGGGGACTGGGCAAAAAAAAAATTTAACTGCTTCCTCGAGACATCTCCTTTAAATTAGTTCCACCCTTGGCCTATAGAAAGGCTCTCAGAGACTACTTGTGTGTATTGGACCTCTTTTTCCGCTTGTGTAGAGCTTGTTGACCACTAGACGCCTCTACGTTATAATCAAAGAGATTTTGCCCAGTTAACGGAGTTTCAATGGGAAGGTATTATTGGAATGCGAGAACCTGGATGGTTCTATGTATAAATCGCCCATTACCTGGGCTGACCAGACTGTTAGGAGACATTGGGACCAGAGCATGTATGAGGGCACTTAATAGACCACCAGTATGGAGGATCATTTGATTGCCCGACAAGCATGAGCAGCTCCAACCGTATTATTGTCTGCCATCCACAGACAGGTGGCACCATTGTTACAGGCCACTGTGTCTTCTGTCGAAACATTTGCCGGCCACTTGGCTGAAAGAGATTTGGTGTCACGGCACCCATTATGCCTTTGACACTCACCCACCGTTTGCAGTGGCGTCGTGCACAGCTAAACTGGACTGCTACGGAGTGGAACTGGGCTGTCTTCAGCGAAAAATCCAAGTTTAGTTTGGGCACCGACGCCGCCGTGTTCCTGTCTGTAGACCTAGGGGTGAGCGCCTCAATTCTACCTTTGCTGTAGAGCTGCACACTGTCGCCAATGGTGTGATGGTCTGGGGGCCATCGAATATGATATACAGTCATCTCTAGTAATGACACGAGGGACAATGAGAGCTCAGCAATATGTTCAGGACATCCTGCAGCCACGTGTGTTCTTCTCATGGCGGCTTCCAAGAGGCATTTTCCAACAGGATAATACTCGATCGCACACAAGTGTCACAGGAACGCCTCCACAATATTGCCACAATTCCGTGGCCCGCCGGGCACAAAATTTATCACCAATAGAACATGTATGGGACCATCTGGGACGCCAACTTCGACAGCCTACGAGTTTGTATGATCTAGAGGCTCAGTTACAGCAAATCTGGACCGATATGCTGCCATACAGAACCCGTATGCTTCCATGCCCGTCCGTATTCTTGTATCCAAGCTAGAGACGGTACCACGGGGTACTAGAGCCTCCATGCCCGCCCGTATCACATCTTACATCCAAGCTAGAGGTGGTAGAATAGGGTACTAGAGCCTCCATGCCCGCCTATATTACATCTTACATCCACGCTAGAGGCGGTACAGCAGGGTACTAGAGCTTCCATGCCCGCCCGTATCACATCTTACATCCAAGCTAGAAGCGGTACAGCAGGGTACTAGAGCCTCCATGCCTGCCCGTATCACATCTTACATCCAAGCTAGAGGTGGTAGAATAGGGTACTAGAGCCTCCATGCCCGCCTATATTACATCTTACATCCACGCTAGAGGCGGTACAGCAGGGTACTAGAGCTTCCATGCCCGCCCGTATCACATCTTACATCCAAGCTAGAAGCGGTACAGCAGGGTACTAGAGCCTCCCTTCAAGTGTTCGGTTTTCTGCAGTAAATTCTCCTTTTGGTCTGATATCGTAATCACTTCTTGATATCATCGTTGCAATCACACAGAGAAAGGTTCATTTGATTCCAAGAACATCTTCTAGGGGAGGAATTTCTTTTGATAATGAGTATATGTTTTATTTCAAATCAAAATTCGCACCAATGTTGCGGATTTTGACTCTGTTTTGGATTTGGAAATACTGCAGACATTCTGGATTCATGATAGGGCTACGTATTGCTGGTTGATCTTTGTGTAATAATGTGTCAGAAGCTCACCGGATGCCACAATCGTGGGTCAAATTTGAAGACGGTGGTCAGCAGAAGGAAATGTGCATCATCATAGTGAGACTGGAGCACTGAGACGAACAATTCACATATCCGGTGTTAGAAGTAGCTGCTCCACAATCCGCTGCTGGTGACATTATGCAGAGTATATGGACAGATTACTGCAGCATTTATCAGCATTGCCCCAACACTTCACACTGCACCCCAACATTCAGCACCCTCCTATTTATTGGACTTTTTCATCCACTTCACCGCCATCTAACATCCCACTCCAGGGATTACTGTGCATTCCTCTCAAAACCTCAATATTTATTTACTTCCAAGCCTGTATCCCAATATCAAACTATATCATCAATGGTTATTAAAGCACCATCCCACAGCGGAGATGTACCCCAATATTCAACACCCTATGGCCTTAGTCAGACGGGCGTTTTTAGCCGCGATTTGCGCATGCGCATGTGTCCGGCGATTTTTTAAAACCATTGCTTTACAATGGTATCGGACACATGAGCGCTTTTTATGCGCTCGTCCGATAAATTATAGAACAAAAAAAAATAAAAAAATCGCAGATCGCACCTATCTGCGATTCCTGTTCTCTTCTGTATATGCGCTCAATGGGGCCGGCGGCAGCAGCGCCGACCCCATTGAGAACATATAGAAGACAAATCATTCTTCTCTGCTACAGCTGTAACAGCTGTGGCAGAGAAGAACGATGTTTGCCCATTGAATTCAATGGAGCGGCAATACAGCCGCTCCATTGAAAGCAATGGGCTGCCGGCGTGCGCGGGGTGAATTGTCGGGAAGGGGTTAAATATATAAGCCCTTCCCTGCAATTCATCCTAAAATGTGTTAAAATAAAAAAAAAAAATTGTATACTCACCTTTCCGCTGCAGCCGGAGTCCAGCCGCGGCCGCTGTCAGTTCTCCTGAACTGCTTCTCGGCACTATTCAGCCGGCGGGGCTTTAAAATCCCCGCCTGCTGAATGATCTGCCTCTGATTGGTCACAGCCCTGACCAATCAGAGGCCGGTTTCACTCACACACCCATTCATGAATGGGTGAGTGACTGCTGCCTCTCAGCGCTGAGCCAATCAGGGGCAGGTCTGACTCACATCCATTCATGAATTCATGAATGGGTGTGAGTGAGGCATGCCTCTGATTGGCTCAGCGCTGAGCCAATCAGGGGGCAGGTCTGACTCACACCCCCTTCACACCCACTGCAGGACGGCCGCACGGAGCTCCGGCTGCCGGGAGAAGGTGAGTATACAATTTTTTTTTATTTTAACACATTTTAGGATGAATTGCAGGGAAGGGCTTATATAGTTAAGCCCTTACCGACAATTCATCCCGGGCTCGCCCGCAGCGCATTGCTTTAAATGGAGGCGGCTCTATTGCCGTCTCCATTGAATGCAATGCGCTGGACAGCTCCGGCCTGTTTCTAATGAAACGCGGCTAGGAGCAGATTTTCGGGCGACTTGCGCGCACCGGTCACGCGATTTGCGGATGCGCATCCGTCATGCGATCCGCAAATCGCGCGAAAAACCGCCCGTCTGACTAAGGCCTATAGGTGCATCTTACACTTAGGGCAGTCATCTGGTATTGCTTTATCCTCATCATCCAGCACCTGCACCCCAATATCCATGTACCATTGTGGTCTTGGTTTTGTGATCTTGATAACGGACGTTATTTTTCCCCCACATGCCCGTATTGTCATTGGCTTATCTAATGTCCATCACATCACACGTCAAAGTGTCTCCAGCGTTCGCAGTAGCCCGATAATTGTCGCCAAGTTCCATGTGATGAAAGAGGAGGGGTTCAGCTCATCATATGACACTCCCACATACAGACCTCACCTGCTCCATATATTACATGTTATTTTTATATTACTAAAATGTATTTTATCCCAGCGACTCTTAGGTTAGGACCAGTGGAGACCACAAAACTTGCTGCAGTCCTTTTGACCAGTCCCCCAATGCCCTAAGATGAAAGGCACCGGACCCAAAGATCTAGAGCTTGTGTCAAACAAAAGGCCCGCTGCCTCATTTTATGTGGCCCGCAGTTTGCCGACGGCTGCTCGCCACTGTACTGATTACCAGCTGGGGTGCCGCAGCTCCTCGCTGGTAATCACGCTGGCAGTGTTGATCCCGGCGCACACACTGACGTCAGTGTGCAGCCGGAATACTCCTCCCCTGAGTCCCCTGCTCTTCAGTTCCACAGGAGAGGACTCAGGGAGGAAGGGTTCTGGGTGCACACACTGATGTCAGTGTGCGCCCGGGCTCAGGGCGAGCAGAAAGGAAGCAGCGCTGACAGCAAGGAGGAGGCGAGTATATGGGTTAGGGGGGGAACTATTACTACTATAGGGGGGGGGGTTATATTACTGAGGGGGGGTTATTAATGCTGAGGGGGGTTATATTTCTGACTGGGGTTAATATTACTGAGGGGGATAATATTATTACTGAGGGGGTTTATTGTTACTGAGGGGGGTTAATAGTGCTATGGGGGTTAATATTACTGTGGAGGTTAATATTACTGACTGTGATAATATTATTACTAAGGGGGGTTAATATTACTATGGGGGGTTAAAATTATTACTTTGGGGGTTGCTATAACTAATGGGGCCACTGTGGGAGTCCCTTTTACTACTGGGGCAACTGTGGGGGGCGCTATTACTACTGAGGCCACTGTGGGGGGTGCTATTACTACTGAGGCCACTGTGGGGGGCGCCATTACTACTGGGGCCACTGTGGGGGTCACTATTTTTACTGGAGCCACTATGAGAGTCACTATTACTACTGCGACCACTATAGTGGTCACTATTAAGGCCCGTTCACATGGGCGTAATCATATTTCTGTCGCACAAATACGCTGTGTATTTGCGCAATCAAAAATCGCTTATGTCTGAATATTTGGTTACACAAAAAATAACGCAGATGGGCTCACTGAAAGGGTCAGCAAATATGCAGTGAATACATAGGTTTCCTGCGCATTCACCACGTATTTGCGCGGCCCATTCACTCCAATGGCCTATTGGGGTGCGTAGTACGCAACAAAATATGTCATACTGTGTGAAAATATACATCATGTGAATGAACTCATTGAAATCAATGGCTTCTATTCACTGCATATTATGTATGCAAATACACTTGTGTGAACAGGCCCTTACTATACTGTCTTCCATTCAGCCCTTTGAAGGTCACCATATGCCTGATGTGGCCCTTGGTGAAAAGGAGTTTGACACCCTTGATCTAGAGAAAGGCAATCCCTTCCAATATAATTCCTGCCAACACCAGATGTGGCAATCGGCTATCACCCTGGATCTAATCTGTCCTGCTGCATATATACATTAATTATAAATTTAGAAGAGCTAACGCTGTACAGAAATAGACATATACAACCTGTTCCTAAGAGCTTACAATCTAATGTACAATAGAAACTCTGCTGCTATGAGCTTCCAATCTAATAGAATATTAGATATACCTTAGTAGCAGCATATGCGTACCCTAAGGTAGCTGCAGGGCCGAGCACTCATTCAGCTGACAGTGATTCCTCCCAACTGCCCAAGGCCCGGGTCCTGTGAAAACAGCCTCGCATCACTTCAGGAATCCTCCGGTCTGGTTGTCACAGCCATGGCAGAGGACCGTGGAGTTCTCCTATTGCTTTTAATGAGGTGGGCATCTGCAAGTAATTAAATACCTACGGATGTCATTTTATCCTAGTGTGCTGATCGCACGAGCGGGATAAAAATCGCTGCAGACTTTATTTTCTGCAGCTTCCTGTAGGACAGCAGGAGATTTAAAGACTCTTGGACAGATCCGCCGGGCAGAAGAAAGAAGAACCGGCCATGATGAAAGAGTTGTGCCGCGTCCGGATAGGTGAGAAAATGTCATTTTTAGCCTTATGGCTGTGGGATTCTGCACTCGGATTCTATGCGTGCTCATGGACATGAGGCCTTAAACCGGCTGGCTCTGTCAGCTCACCGTCAGACATGCACAGTACAGATTGTTTGCTACATCTGCATGTATATATTTTACACACACACACACTATCTTATATGCACTCACATATATTATACAGGGTGTTTCACTGGAAGCGTAACCCTTATTCCAACTTATTTGTGTAGAACTGTAACCATGTTCAGGAGTCTAGAGTTTATTAATGACCCTTGCTCTGTCTCATGCCATGGGTGTATCGTTCAACTGCTGGTGTGCAGTTCACATTTCCAAGTAGGTGGGTCTCATTTATCCAAACTATCTTACAGTAAATGCCCATTTAGACACAAAGATTATTGCTCAAAAGCCATATTTTGAGTGATAACCGTTGGGTCTAAACGCGTCAACAGCTATCTACAAAAAAAACACTCCATTCCATTCGGTTCCACCTATTACTTCTCTCACACAAACACACACGTTGATCCAGAGGAAGGAAGGGGGAAAAAAAACAAACAATGAGTTAGAAGCCAATTTTCCCCATTTGGAGGAAAATATTTTCTCCCTGACTCTAATCTAGCAATTGGAATAATCCCTGGATAGACAACCCATCTGAATGGATTAATGAGAGGCAACTTGTCACATGTCCAACCACAACATGATGGAAGTTCATTCTTTCTTGGGGGACAGAATCAACTCGAAGGTGGGTTGTCCCACAGATCACTGGACCCTACCCCAGCAGACTTTTCCCTGTGGGCCACCAAAAGGGTTAACGGTTTGTCAATAAACCTCGCACTGAAGAACATTAGATATGAAATTGCCACCATTGATGTGGGCATGTTGCAGCACACTTGACTACAGAGTGCCGGGTTCAGCAGTGCTTGGAGGGTAGCGGTGGCCACTTTCAACATGCTCTGTGAGGACTGATGAGTTCACTCGTGACATTGTTTCGAACACAAATATTACAATGTTACTGGGTTGCACTTCAAGTGAAGCACCCTGTACACACAATATATAATATAGAATAAATTGGATTCTGTTGATGGTTAGAGGACCGAGTTTATGTGGAAAACTAGACTGCTTGAATTATCAAGCACTTCTTATCACAGCAGTGATTGTTTTTCCTTTTCTCTCCTTCAAGAAAGAGAAAGTTTCTTCTGAATAAGGGAAGAGGTTTCTTATTGGGCTCCATCCATCTTTGCCATTTAAGAACATTGAATTATAGATACATTTAAGAGAATTCATGGGGTAAGTTTGCAAATACTTACTTCCATCTGTCATACAACATCCATTCCCTCCATCACCTCTCCAAACACAACATGTTTCCCATCAAGCCAGTCTGTCTTGTCACATGTGATGAAGAACTGTGATCCATTTGTATTTTGACCAGAATTTGCCATAGAGAGTAACCCTGTACAAAGACAGAACCTTAGAATTGAAAAACTAAACCGCCTAAAATACTGACCTAGTATAGGGATGTTTCAATTGCTGCAGACTGAAGGATCCGCAAGTGACCCTGAATGACATTACTAGTCAATTTTGGTAAAATTCTTCTTTATCATTGACTATATACAGTGAGACATATGTTGTACAAATTGGGACATGTCTATTAAGTTATGTATGCCAAATTTCTGCAATACAAAGGTTGCAATGTTGGTACATATAAAATTATGACTTTTCAGGGGCTTTAGGTTTGATGCACTTTTTTAGAAGTGGTTGTGGTCTAGCTTTAGGAGGCATGGCCATCCATAGCCTACCAGAGTAGCTGAAACCTACACTAGCTTGGGGGTTAGTCTGGCACATGGAGGTACTGCCAATTGCCACAAATATATTAAGAGGCACGTTCCTCTTAATACATTTATCTCATCGAGTCAGCTCATAGTTTACTTTGATCAGAGTATAAGGCAACAGTTTAAGTAACTAGGCTCCTAAGTGTTTATGGGACTTTGTGTTTCGTATTACAAATTTGTATGGTTTGTTAATAAAGGTTAAGTTTTATTAGATACTTCGTATTATAGTCTTGATAACTGCGGTATAAGTATGAAGGTCTTGAAGTGATGATTTAGGAAACACCTCTGCTAGTGAAATCTATCAAAATAAGCTTACCCACCTGCACCTGTGTATTTTAGAATGAGGTTCTCATCATCAAATTTCCGTCCATAGATGGATTTTCCGCCTGTGCCATTGTGATTGGTGAAGTCACCTCCCTGACACATGAATTGAGGGATAACTCTATGGAAGCTGCTTCCTTTGCAGCCAAAGCCCTTGTCATGTGTACAGAGGAAGCGAAAGTCTTCTGCAAATTAAAAAAACAAAAACATAAAAACACAAATGTGGACATTCTTACGTACAAATCAATTAGCTCAATTTATTGAATGAAAGCATTGTGCCGAGATGGCATCCCCTCTTCATATTAAGGCTCATGAATGTCAAAAGACAAGGTTCACTGGCCGGAACAAACCAGTCATGTGAAAGTCCATCCTGTAATACCACATTTTCCCTGCAGTGGAAATATCTCACTAGCAGCAGCTTTCCCTCGCATTACCAGCTTTTAATGGGGGTGACAAGAGTTGAGCCTGAGGAAATCATCATTTTGAATGGGATTGTGCATGTTGGCATAACCTCTTTTAACCCCTTCTCGCCACATGACTTAAGGTTACATCTTTGCAGGCTGGTACTTAAGGCAACATGACGTAACCTTACGTCATATGGAACTCGCGGGATCTGAAGAGATCCTGCGGTATCCGGCAGCGGGCGCCAGCTATTACTGATAGTAGGGGTGCATTGGGACAGCGACCCATGCTGTTAACCCCATACACGCTGCAATCTTTGTAGATCGAGGTTTATAAAGGGTTCACAGAGGGAGCTCACTCCCTGTGATGTCATTGGATCCCCCCCCCCGATTTAATCGAGGAGAGCCGACGAGTTGCCATGGCAACATGACGTTAGCTACAGGCGTCCTGCTTTGCCATTGCCTATGATCGCTTTAACCAGCGATAAGGCATTGCAGGACAGAAGTCCTGCAATGCCTTACCACAGCGATCATAGCTGCAATGGATCAAGTTCCTGAGGACCTAAATAGTGTAAAAAAACTAAATAGTGTAAAACGAAAAACATTAAAAAATAGAAAAAAAAACCCACAACCCCCTATTTATATGAAAAAACGTAAGAAACAAAAACGCACGTGTGGTATCATTGTGTCCGTAACGATCTGTGCTATAATTTGAGCACAGTAATCCTGTGCAGCAAAAACTGTTGAAAATAAGAAAAAAAGATTAAAGGGGTTGTCCCGCGCCGAAACGGGTTTTTTTTTTTTCAACCCCCCCCCCCCCCCCCCCCCCCTTTTGGCGCGAGACAACCCCGATGCAGGGACTTAAAAAAACAACAGCACAGCGCTTACCTGAATCCCCGCGCTCCGGTGACTTCTATACTTACCGGTTGAAGATGGCCGCCGGGATCTTCTTCCTCCGTGGACCGCAGCTCTTCTGTGCGGTCCATTGCCGATTCCAGCCTCCTGATTGGCTGGAATCGGCACGTGACAGGGCGGAGCTACACGGAGCCCCATTGAGAAGAGAAGAAGACCCGGACTGCGCAAGCGCGTCTAATTTGGCCATTAGACGGCGAAAATTAGACGGCTCCATGGAAACGAGGACGCTAGCAACGGATTAGGTAAGTGAAAAACTTTTTATAACTTCTGTATGGCTCATAATTAATGCACAATGTACATTACAAAGTGCATTATTATGGCCATACAGAAGTGTATAGACCCACTTGCTGCCGCGGGACAACCCCTTTAAAGGCTTATTTATTCATTTTACCTTCAAAAAGACGCAATAAAAGCGATCCAAAAAGCTATATGTACCCTAAAATGGGAAAAATAAAAGCTACAGCTCGTGACGCAAAACAACAATACCTCACATAGCTGCGACAATGGAACGATTGAAAAATAATTATAATTTCCAAAAGAAAAGAGTGTCTATTGTGCAAAAGTGGAAAAATCTAAAAAATTATGTTTTTGTTACAGTTGTAATCGTACCGACCGCTGAAAAAATGTATTGTGTCATTTATGACTTGCTCCACTCCAATCCATACTAAATGCAGCAGCTAGGCCCATTTCTCTATCCAGTCGTTACTCAGACGCCTCTGCATTATGCCAGTCGCTGCATTGGCTGCCCATCCACTGCAGAACTAAATTTAAACTCCTCTACCTCACTCACAAAGCTCTGCATGGCGCTGCACCAGCATACATCGCCTCTCTTCTGTCAGTACACCACCCAGCCTGCTCACTCCGATCGGCTAACACACTCAGACTAAACACCCCTGTAGTACGAACCTCACATGCTCGCCTACAGGACTTCACCAGAGCAGCACCCATCCTCTGGAACGCTCTACCCCAAGGTAATTAAAATGGATGTACTGCCCCGTTTCCTGTATCTTTGTCAAACAATTCCCATTGGGCTCCCAAGAACATACCTGAAAAAAATCCGATCTCTAATCTCCAACTTTGTTTGGAAAGGACGCAAACCGCGCCTGAGATACTCATTGCTAAAGAGGAGAAAAGAGAAGGGGGGCCTGGGCCTACCGGACTTCTCCCTCTACCAAAAAGCTAACATAGCAAACTGCGTACTTGACATCCTCAAAAAGCAGAAACTCAAAGCTATGGGTGGATATAGACCACACAGGCGAAACAGATGGCCTATACAGAGCTCCCTGGATTCTGCCAAAATGGATCAAGTCTATACCCAAATCTCCCCCTTCAGCCTCCAACTATTTAAGGCATGGGCGAGTTTCGCCCCTCAATATAGGCTGGTTACAGCCCCAGGCCCCCTAACTCTGCTCTTAGCAAATCCCCTCTTTGAAGCTACTACAAATCAGAAGGGCCTTCTGGCTATTCCTGCGGACCCAATCCCTAGATTGAGGGACGTAGTGACGCAAACGGGACTGAAACCCATGATGGAGATCTTAAACCAGTCTCCACCGCAGCCAGGATTCTGGTTGCAATATCTTCAGCTGAGAGGGTTTGTGAGCACGCTGATCCCGAAAGAAAATCTGACGGCACCCCTGACTGAGTATGAGCAACTCTGTTTGTCAAGTCTAAATCAGAGGCATATGATCTCCACGTTATATAAAATGTTGCTGGATCGGGAGACGGAGGATGAGACTCTGAATTATAGGGAGGCCTGGGAACGGGAGTTGGGAGAAAACATTACGGGGGGAGGACTAGTGTAAAATCTGGGCACTATCCACAGCTGGCAAAATACAAGACCTCAACTATAAGATAGTCTCAAGGTGGTATAGGACCCCGGACCACCTACAGAGGATCTTTCACCAGTTCTTCCCTGCGTGCTGGAAATGCAGTGGGAGCCGAGGTACAATGACCCACATTTGGTGGGACTGCCGGCCAGTAGCGGACCTATGGGAAGGGGTGACAACTAGAGATGAGCGAGCGTACTCATCCGAGCTTGATGCTCATTCGAGTATTAGGGTACTCGAGATGCTCGTTACTCGAGACGAGGACCACGCGGTGTTCGAGTCACTTCCATTTTCTTCCCAGAAAAGTTTGCGCCCTTTTCTGGCCAATAGAAACACAGGGAAGGCATTAGAACTTCCTCCTGTGAAGTTCCAGCCCTATCTCACCCCCCTGCAGTGAGTGGCTGGGGAGATCAGGTGACACCCGAGTATATAAACTGGGGCCGGCCGCGGCTCGCCACAGATGCACGCTGAGAGACATTAGGGAAAGTGCCGTCCTGCTGTAGCTGCTATAGGGAGAGTGTTAGGCTGTTATCTTCGTCTTCAAAAACCCCAACGGTCCTTCTTAGGGCCACATCTGACCGTGTGCAGTACTGTTGAGGCTGCTTTTAGCAGTTTTGCACATTTTTTTTTTTTGTATATCGGGCGTGCAGACCATAGCGTCCTCAGTCTGCAGTCATTTTACTGAGTATAGGGGCAGTACTGGTGAGGCAGGGACAGTGGTACAGGGAAAGAGATATACTGGCTATATAGGCAGTGGGCTTTTTCAAAAAAATTGGAAAAAATAAATCTTTGGGCTGCCTGTGACCGTGTTCAGTTTACTGCGTGTCTGCTGGGGGTAGTAGTCACTCACTATTACCCAGCTAGGTGTTACTGCAGCCTTGCGCATAATGTTTTCTGGCTGCACTGTGCTTTCAATAACCACAGTCATCCTCCAACAGGGAAATCCATATACAGGCTATATAGGTAGTGGGCTTTTTCCCAAAAATTGGAAAAAAATACTATATTTGGGCTGTCTGTGACCGTCTTCAGTTTACTGCGTGTGCGCTGGGGGTAGTAGTCGCTCATTATTACCCAGCTAAGCCTGTGACCGTCTACAGTTTACTGCGTGTCTGCTGGGGGTAGTAGTCGCTCATTAATACCCAGCCTTGCGCATAATTCTTTCTGGCTGCACTGTGCTTTCAATACCCACAGTCATCCTCCAACAGGGAAATCCATATACAGGCTATATAGGCAGTGGGCTTTTTCCCAAAAATTGGAAAAAAATACTATATTTGGGCTGCCTGTGACCGTCTTCAGTTTACTGCGTGTCTGCTGGGGGTAGTAGTCGCTCATTATTACCCAGCTAAGCGTTAAAGCAGGCTTGCGCATAATTGTTTCCTGGCTCTGCTGTGTCCGTTACATGATCGCCGTCATCCCGCCAGAGGGAAAGAGTATACATATATACGCTGCATACGGTGTCTGTCTGGTTTTTCACCTCACCATTTTAAAAAATTGAAGCAAAATACTTAAGGCCTACCACTAGCCTTTTGCCACTTGACTGGTTCTGCCCTGTGAATTCCAGTAGCTCAGTCATACGCACCTAGGTCTCACTACAGGCTTGCGCATAATTGTTTCCTGGCTCTGTTGTGCGTTCCGTAAGCGAAGTCAGCCTCCAACCACAGGCCAATAAGCGGCACAATTAATTACAGCGTTCTGTTTCTGCTCTACTCGTAATACACCATGCTGAGGGGTAGGGGTAGGCCTAGAGGACGTGGACGCGCGCGAAGACGCGGAGGCCCAAGTCAGGGTGTGGGCACAGGCCGAGCTCTTGGTTCAGGCGTATCGCAGCTGACTGCTGCGGGATTAGGAGAGAGGCAAGTTTCTGGGGTCCCCAGATTCATCTCACAATTAATGGGTCCACGCGGTAGACCTTTATTAGAAACTGAGCAGCGTGAGCAGGTCCTGTCGTGGATGGCAGAAAGTGCATCCAGCAAACTATCCACCGTCACCACCCAGTCTTCTACGCCTGAATGCTCTCGCTGCTGCTCCTCCCTTCTCCCAGCCTCCTCCCTCCCAGCAAATGACACATTCAGAAGAGCAGGCAGGCTCCCAGGAACTGTTCTCGGGTCCCGGCCTTGAGTGCGAAAAAATGGATCCTCTAACACCTGAGGAGTTTCTCATGACCAATGCCCAACTTTGGAAAGTTCCCGGGGTCCGGGTGAGGAGACTGGGGACTTCCGGCAACTGTCTCAAGAGCTTTCAGTGGGTGAGGAGGACGATGATGATGATGAGACACAGTTGTCTATCAGTGAGGTAGTAGTAAGGGCAGTAAGTCCGAGGGAGGAGCGCACAGAGGATTCGGAGGAAGAGCAGCTGGACGATGAGGTGACTGACCCCACCTGGTTTGCTAAGCCTACTGAGGACAGGTCTTCAGAGGGGGAGGCAAGTGCAGCAGCAGGGCAGGTTGGAAGAGGCAGTGCGGTGGCCAAGGGTAGAGGCAGGGCCAGACCGAATAATCCACCAACTGTTTCAAAAGTGTGGCAGTTTTTCACTGAGAGTGCAGACGACCGACGAACTGTGGTATGCAAGGTTTGTCGCGATAAGATCAGCCGGGGAGCCACCACCACTAGCATGCGCAGGCATATGATGGCCAAGCACCCCACAAGGTGGGACGAAGGCCGCTCACCGCCTCCGGTTTGCACCACTGCCTCTCCCCCTGTGCCCCGACCTGCCACTGAGATCCAACCCCCCTCTCAGGACACAGGCACTACCGTCTCCCGGCCTGCACCCACACCCTCACCTCTGCTGTCCTCGGCCCCATCCAGCAATGTCTCTCAGCGCTCCGTCCAGCCGTCGCTAGCGCAACTGTTTGAGCGCAAGCGCAAGTACGCCGCCACGCACCCGCACGCTCCAGCGTTAAACGTGCACATAGCCAAATTGATCAGCCTGGAGATGCTGCTGTATAGGCTTGTGGAAACGGAGGCTTTCAAAAACATGATGGCGGCGGCAGCCCTGCGCTACTCGGTTCCCAGTCGCCACTACTTTTCCCGATGTGCCGTCCCAGCCCTGCACGACAACGTTACCAACGCGGTTACTGCCAAGGTCCACTTAACAACGGACACGTGGACAAGCACAGGCGGGCAGGGCCACTATATCTCCCTGACGGCACATTGGGTGAATTTAGTGGAGGCTGGGACCGCTCACTTCCTACCCACCCCCAGAATTGCGGGCCCCAGCTCGGTGCTGGTATCTGCGGCGGTGTAGGCTTCCTCCACTAAACCACCCTCCTCCTCCTCCTATGCAACCTCTGTCTCGCAATCAAGATGTGTCAGCAGCAGCACGTCGCCAGCAGTCGGTGTCGCGCGGCGTGGCAGCACAGCGGTGGGCAAGCGTCAGCAGGCCGTGCTGAAACTACTCCGCTTAGGAGAGAAGAGGCCCACGGCCCACGAACTGCTGCAGGGTCTGACAGAGCAGACCGACCGCTGGCTTTCACTGCTGAGCCTCCAACTGGGCATGGTCGTGTGTGACAACGGCCGTAACCTGGTGGCGGCTCTGCAGCTTGGCAGCCTCACGCACGTGCCATCCCTGGCCCACGTCTTTAATTTGGTGGTTCAGCGCTTTCTGAAAAGCTACCCACACTTTTCAGACCTGCTCGGAAAGGTGCGCCGGGTCAGCGCACATTTCCGCAAGTCCAACACGGATGCTGCCACCCTGCGGACCCTGCAACATCAGTTTAATCTGCCAGTGCACCGACTGCTGTGCGACGTGCTCACACGGTGGAACTCTACGCTCCACATGTTGGCCAGGCTCTATGAGCAGCGTAGAGCTATAGTGGAATACCAACTCCAACATGGGCGGCGTAGTGGGAGTCAGCCTCCTCAATTCTTTAGAGGAGTGGGCCTGGATGGCAGATATCTGCCAGGTCCTTGGAAACTTTGAGGAGTCCACCCTGATGGTGAGCGGCGATGCTGTAATCAAATCATTAGCGTCACCATTCTCCTGCTATGCCTGTTGAGAAGTTCCCTGCAAAGCATAAAGGCTGATGCTTTGCGGGCAGAAACGGAGGCGGGGGAAGACAGTATGTCGCTGGATAGTCAGAGCACCCTCATGTCTATATCTCAGCGCGTGGAAGAGGAGGAGGAGGGGGAGGAGCCTGAGGAGGAAGAGACAGCTGGGCCCACTGCAGAGGGTGCCCATGCAGCTTGCCTCTCTTCCATTCAGCGTGCATGGCCGGAGGAGGATACTCAAAGTGATCGTCCTAGTGAGGACAGCCATATGTTGCATCCAGGTACCCTGGCACACATGGCTGACTTTATGTTAGCATGCCTTTCTCGTGACCCTCGTGTTAGACGCATTCTGGCCACTACGGATTACTGGGTGTACACACTGCTTGACCCAAAGTGTAAGGAGAACCTTTCCACTCTCATTCCCGAAGAGGAAAGGGGTTTGAGAGTGATGCAATACCACAGGGCCCTGGTGGACAAACTGATGGTAAACTTCCCATCTGACAGCGCTAGTGGCAGAAGGTGCAGTTCCGAGGGCCACGTAGAAGGGGAGGCGCGGAGATCAGGCAGCATGTTCAGCGCAGGCAGGGGAACACTCTCCAAGGCCTTTGCCAGCTTTATGGCTCCCCAGCAAGACTGTCTCACACCTCCCAAGTCCAGGCTGAGTCGGAGGGAGCACTGTAAGAAGATGGTGAGGGAGTACACAGCCGATCGTACCACCGTCCTCCGTGACGCCTCTGCTCCATTTCTGTGTCGTTTCCAGCACTTTCTTGGGTTTTGCAGATTTTCACCAATGAAAACCTTAGAGAGCATCAGCGATATACAAAAATGCTCGAGTCGCCCATTGACTTCAATGGGGTTCATTACTCGAAACAAACCCTCGAGCATCGCGGAAAGTTCCACTCGAGCAACGAGCACCCGAGCATTTTGGTGCTCGCTCATCTCTAGTGACAACCCTATATAAATCACATCAACCACTCAAGAGTGATTATGACACCGAAATTAGCCCTGCTCTCGCTGTTCCCGGACAGCATGAGAGCCACCAAATTATGCCTTCTAAAACATTTCATACTAGCGGTGAGAAGACTTATCCTAAGGCTCTAGCGCTCTTCAACCGTTCCCACTAGGGGCATGTGGGTGGAGGAACTCCACACCCTCATGAGATTTGATGAACTGGGAGCCGATGACCCCAAAACTTGGGAAGCATACTACAAGACATGGCAACCATGGGTAGCGTTCAGAGGGTCGGACGATCTGAAGCGATGGCTGGATTATGGTTCATTTGACTAAATCACCTGGCGGGCAGGCGCTCAGAGGTCTCCCCACCCAGAATCATGCCTCTGCAAGTATCTCTCCAATACTCATGAATGTACAATAGTAAAATAGCTTTGCAGCTTTCTAACATCCCTTCTGCTTTAATTGCTCCATTTTAATTCTATTTTGCAGATCTCTGCTTGCCATCAGTGAGTGTGGAAATTTGTTACATTGCAATGGCTGAAAAACTTGCCTTGAACATGTCAAACTTCATGGGTTGTACCAAAGCTGGACAACGCTTGGACATTATCAGGTGTAGATCTAGATGTAAACATAAATGCTTTAAATCACTGAAAGCAAACATCTCAAAAAGTGAGAAACTGAAATAAATTAAAATACTATTTCATCATACATTGGACAAGATTAACGAACATAAAACTAGAAGAAAAAAAAAAAGATTTTTTGGATAAAGACAGGAAATGCAAATGAAACATGCAGGTCATTGACAGAGAAATATCCTGCAATAGTCTGTAATAACCCAGCTCTGACAGAGCCGTGTATACATTGCCAGAACAGCTCTGATCCCATCAACAGCAAGTAGATTCAGTTTTTATTTTTAAACCTAAGGCCCAATGTCCACGGGTGGATTTGATTTGCTGAATCTACGCGTGGCATCTGTGTGTGAGATCTGCAAATCAAGCCGCCCATAGGGAAGCATTGGGCATCTGCACTTCATTTAACATCAGCGGATTTTCAATTTGATTTGGGGGATAATAAATCGCAGCATGCTCCATTTTACCGCGGATGTGGCTCCATTCATCTCTATGGGAGCTTACGATCCGCAGTGCATCCACAAATACATTTGCAGATTTAAAGGTTATAATCTATTCGGGAGGTGGCGGAAAGGCTGGGAGGTGGGGCTGCGGATTTGTTCCACACGGATGATCCGAAGAGCATCTGCGTGGGAAAAAAAACGCAATCCGCGATCTCCTGCAAGCAATAAAAAAATCAATTTAATGACTCGCAGTGCATCCGCTGCGGAAATCCGCATAAAAAATCTGCATGAGGCCTAAGAAAGGTTTTCCCAAGTACACAGGATAGCATTGATCCTATTCCCAGCACCTGGATAGAATGCTAGGCAGCCCAACCTCTGTATCTTAATTCTTGATTAAAGGGGTATTCTGGCCTTCTTTCAACTGATGATCTATTCTGTGGATGTCAGTGCAGCAGGACATTGTCATCAGCGTGCAGGGGAGGCTTCACTACCATTGAAATCAATGGGAGCGCTGCACTTCTATCACACTACCCTGCTCTTCATCCGCGTTCCCGAATTGCTGGCATCACGGTGTTCAGAATGAGAGTACCAACGCCGATAGAATGAGCAGCGACACCACAGCAGTCACCTAACTTCCCGTGGCATTAGCCCTATTAAATGGATGTTATCTGGTAACCAGGGAACAGCTATAAAAACTATAAACTACAAAACTGTTTGACTTTTCAAAAGGCACCGGAGAGGGAAGTAATATAACCTGCGGCTCTCCTTTCACAGCTTTCTCCCCTGGATCTAATAGTTCCTAGCCCCCCTTCAGTCTTTCAAGATGCTGGTACAGCTCCTGTCACTACTCCGTGCACACCACCACGGTTGCAGATTTCTCATGTAAGCATTGCTGCCCAATCAAAGCAATGTGGAGCGCCTCAGAGTACCTATGCACCGACACTACACCATGTGCATCAGATAGTTAGGGAACCTATGTGACCATCTCCGAGAACTAAAAAGGGCCCATCAATTGGTGAATTTGTAGCAAGAAGCTGGAAAAGAAGAGCAGCAGGTAAAATGAACGCCGGCGTCTGGTACCAAGAAAAATTTTGTTTCAGGACCGGAAGGTTGCTTTAAGGCCATATATATTACTGGTACAACCCTTCTATTCAAGGACTTTGTGTAATCTATTAACCCCTTAGTGACCAAGCCAGTTTGCGCCTTAATGACCAGACCAAATTTTGGAAATCTGACATGTGTCACTTTAACATAAATTATTATTACTCTGTAAAGCTTTTGCATATCCAGGTGATTCTGACATTGTTTTTTCGCCACGTGTTGTACTTTATTTAGAAATTAGACCGACAGAATTTGTGTATAATTTATTTAAAGCGCCAAAATTGGAAAAAAAAGTTGTAATTTTTTCTTATTTTCAATTGCAATGTCTCAAACATACCGTACACATGCTTGATAAGATATATATTTCCATCCGTTTACTCTATTCTGGACTCACATTTGAAAACCTTTTTTTTCTCTCTCTTTTTTTTTTTTTTTTTTTTTTTTACACACGCGATTTAGCAGATGTACAAATTTAACATTAATTAACATTTTGAGGAATACTTTGTTTTCCTACACCAAGCCAAGATTGCAAAGGCTCATAAGTGTCAGAATTATAGACACCCCCACAAATGACCCTATTTTAAAAAAATACACATCTTAATATATTCACTGTCATGGGTGTCATGAGTATTTTGATCCCACAGTTTCTTTTCAGAAGTTAATACAATTTTGAGGGGAAAAAATGAAATTTCATAATTTTGAAAATATGTCATTTTAAAATACATTTTTTTTTCTACAGTGCACATGAAAATGAGGATTTGCACCCCAAAATGGATACCAGTATTTGTCTTGTGTTTAGTAACATACCCATTCGTGTGCACAGAAGCCAGATAAAGTCCGCAGATAAAGCCGGGGGCC
Organism: Eleutherodactylus coqui; assembly: GCF_035609145.1. Taxonomy (NCBI): domain Eukaryota; kingdom Metazoa; phylum Chordata; class Amphibia; order Anura; family Eleutherodactylidae; genus Eleutherodactylus; species Eleutherodactylus coqui. Next base: position 2,055,878 of record NW_027102295.1, on the reverse strand, counting down.
TTATGGACGTAATTTCATCTGCCCTCACAGATATGATCCATGAGGAAAGATGAAACAAACTTTTTTTCTTTTTTAAAATTTTTTTACATGATCACTGTTATCCATTGGATAACAGCGATCATGTGACTGGGGACCACATACAGCGGCTCCCAGTGACAACTCCGTGTTCTCGGCTACTCATACTAGCCGAGAGCAGGGAGTTTTTAAATTTCCCAGGCCTCCCGGCCCTGTGCGCATTCGTGTGACGTAATTATGTCTGGCGCGCATGCACAGACGCCAGGTCCTGCAGGACCAGAACGCCGGGGGACATCGCGAAGGATGGTGAGTATCCTGAGATCTGATCCATTAAGGGGAGCTAAAACTAACTTTTTTAAACTTTACATTGCCTTTAATGCGATCGCTGGGGTGGGGGGTACTTGACAGCATGGAGCTGTCATGTCCAGAGCCTGCAGGGCTTTAATCCCTGAAGGAAGCATGTTTTTACCTCCTCTGGGATAAAGCCCAGCGGGCCAGGACTATGGGGTGGTCACTAAGGGGTTAAACACTGCTAAACGAGTTGAGTGTAATTGACAAATTGTAAGAATGAATGTCTTCTCACAAAGGAAATGTTATTTCTAATACCAATGTTATCTGCTTTTCTTCTGATCTAGAACTATTATGTACAGCCAACGCAACGTGACCATGAATTATTTATGCAATATCAGATTCCGACACTCACCTACCGTCATCGGAACAACATCTGCTCGTAACAGGAAGCGAATACGTCCAGCAAGCTTGTTGCCAATCTTGATATCCATGTATACCTGGGGGTTAGCTCGTACCTTTTTAGCAGGTGGCTCTCCCTGCAAGTAATAAAGAAGATAAAAGAAAAAAAGAGGCACGAGATGACAGACACTAAATACATTTACAGGCATGCATGTTCGGCTGTAGGGGTTGCCTGGTTATCGGATAACAATTTCTCCTACAGGTCCAACTGTTCTAGAAATAACTAAATCAGCTGTACTTACCCTTCCATTGCCATGGTGATGAGCCCAACCGTGCTCCCGATGTTAAGTTAAGGAAGACATCAACAGATATCCTCTGACCGCTGCAGCCAATTGTAAATCGCAGTAAGTAACACTATTACAAACTCCTGGCATCATGGTGCCGGGATGTGAGTGTTGATGCCAGGAGAGCGGGCAGTGACATTACAGAAGTCAGGTGATAACCTGTGACGACATCTTCCACTTCAAACAGCGGGTGGATGGTGGTGCTGCAGTGATGGGTCCCTGCGGCAGATGACGGGTAAGTACAGCTACTTATGTTATGTTAGCACAGTTAGTGCTATGGGTGAACATTGTCCAGTAACCATCAAACACTTAGGATACCTCCACATGGAATGTATTGTCCAGATTTTTTTTTTTTACTTTATTTTCTTTATTAAGGAAAATTTGCACAGTACATAATAAAATCATATGGTAAACAAACTCGATATTACAAATAGTACATACTGTGTTGTAACTTGCTTAAACGTAATAACATAACATATTCCTTGTACATTTTTTCTTTTAGGTTGCGATAAACTTAAACAATTAAACTCAAACCGTCCATGCCTATTGGATGAATTCTTTATGAGATAAAGCTCTGCGTTTGCTATTTGCTTAGTAAATGGGGACACAGGAGAGCGTGGGGGGGGGGGGGGGTGGAGAGAGGGAACATGAGTCTGGGAGTTCATTCTACAGATAAAGTGTAATTGGTATCTAGCCAGATATCCCTTTTTTTTTTAAAATTTGTTTGGGCAGCCTCTGTTTTGGTAAATTATTTTTTCGTAGGAGATTACTGTATTCACCGACCGAACCCAACATGAGATCGTAGGGATTCCCGCAGCCATCCAATAAGTAGCTATTGTTTTACGCGCCAAGAATAAGGTCTTCTGTAGGAAAATGCGGGTGTGGTACGGCCATTCCTCTTCCTCCAATAGGCCAAATAGGATCGGTATTGCCCAGATTTTGGTGCAAATTCACGGCAGATTACAACCCTAAACATTTGACGTGCTGAGATCCATAGTGAAAGCCCACAGCATAAGTTGACATACTGCGGATTTAAAATTCGCACTGCGGGTCAATTAACAATCGTCAGGATGTGGATAAGATGAGACTTCTTATAATCTCATCCACTTCGTCTGTATTGTAATATGCTGCGGATTTTCCGCACGCAAATCCATGGTAGAAAATATGCCGCTTATATGCCACATGTGAAGATACTTTTTCCCTAGGATAAGAGTTAAGGTAATAAGATTTAAGGTTTTGTATCCTCCTAATATCTGTACTTGGAGCTATGATTATTATAGGACCAGTACCTCTTGTGCTGCAGGTTTAGGAGCTTCTGTCCCCTCAGCCTGTTCGCTCTCCTCCAGTGTTTTACCAGAAAATCTTTTGAGCCAGTCGTCATCAGACCAAACTAGAATAAAAAAAATGAAGTGTAAACTTTAGAACATGGAAGTAAAGTAGACATTTGTAAAGGCCCATTTATACACAACGACCTGAGCGATTATCGCTGTGTCATTTACAGCGCAATATGCAGAAGGCAAGCGGGGTGACTTAGAAAGAGTCAGCTCTTCTCACCTGGTCAGTCAGAGCAGCAGGTGTAATTCATGGGATGGAATGAGGGTTGAGTATCCTCCCAACTCTTCCCCAAGCGGCTCCAGGACCCTCTCCATGCTGGACTGAGACACAACACGGCTTTCTTCTATGTTTAAACACTATGGGGCTGATTTATTAAGACCAGTAACTGTAACCAGTAATGTAACTTTATGTCCTGTGGCATTAAGGGTAAGAGGTCTATGCCACTTAATACAAGTGTCTTGGGCGGCTCATGTGCCAGAAGAAGAAATCGTTATCAGCTATGAGGAAGTTCCCTGGTGTAAATTCTACTAAATATAGTGGGTGCCCCCACTTACTTCTCTAAAAGTGTGGAGTGTGGTGCAAAAATCCCAAAAGTTACAAGTCTTAGTGCTGGCTATATTTGTGCACAAAATCAGCTACTTATTTTTTCCCAACATTTGTCCAAGTTGCCACCCCGCCATAACATCATTTTTTCTCATAATTAAAATTGCCAGTAAAAAATTATTACCCGCACCGGCCTCTAGATGTAATTACTGTCCAGGCCGGTCATTTACCAGGAGGGTGGCAACCCTAGTAATGGATGGGACATACTGGGAGATGAGGGGACAGTAATGAATGTGACACATGGGGAGATGAGGGGACAGTAATGAATGTGACACATGGGGAGATGAGGGGACAGTAATGAATGTGACACATGGGGAGATGAGGGGACGGTAATGAATGTGACACATGGGGAGATGAGGGGACGGTAATGAATGTGACACATGGGGAGATGAGGGAAAAGTAATGAATGTGACACATGGGGAGATGAGGGGACGGTAATGAATGTGACACATGGGGAGATGAGGGGACGGTAATGAATGTGACACATGGGGAGATGAGGGGACGGTAATGGATGTGACACATGGGGAGATGAGGGGACGGTAATGAATGTGACACATGGGGAGATGAGGGGACGGTAATGAATGTGACACATGGGGAGATGAGGGGACGGTAATGAATGTGACACATGGGGAGATGAGGGGACGGTAATGAATGTGACACATGGGGAGATGAGGGGACGGTAATGAATGTGACACATGGGGAGATGAGGGGACGGTAATGAATGTGACACATGGGGAGATGAGGGGACGGTAATGAATGTGACACATGGGGAGATGAGGGAAAAGTAATGAATGTGACACATGGGGAGATGAGGGGACGGTAATGAATGTGACACATGGGGAGATGAGGGGACGGTAATGAATGTGACACATGGGGAGATGAGGGGACGGTAATGAATGTGACACATGGGGAGATGAGGGGACGGTAATGAATGTGACACATGGGGAGATGAGGGGACGGTAATGAATGTGACACATGGGGAGATGAGGGGACGGTAATGAATGTGACACATGGGGAGATGAGGGGACGGTAATGAATGTGACACATGGGGAGATGAGGGGACGGTAATGAATGTGACACATGGGGAGATGAGGGGACGGTAATGAATGTGACACATGGGGAGATGAGGGGACGGTAATGAATGTGACACATGGGGAGATGAGGGGACGGTAATGAATGTGACACATGGGGAGATGAGGGGACGGTAATGAATGTGACACATGGGGAGATGAGGGGACGGTAATGAATGTGACACATGGGGAGATGAGGGGACGGTAATGAATGTGACACATGGGGAGATGAGGGGACGGTAATGAATGTGACACATGGGGAGATGAGGGGACGGTAATGAATGTGACACATGGGGAGATGAGGGGACGGTAATGAATGTGACACATGGGGAGATGAGGGGACGGTAATGAATGTGACACATGGGGAGATGAGGGGACGGTAATGAATGTAACATATGGGGAGATGAGGGGACAGTAATGAATGTAACATATGGGGAGATGAGGGGACAGTAATGAATGTAACATATGGAGAGATGAGGGGACAGTAATGAATGTAACACATGGGGAGATGAGGGGACAGTAATGAATGTGACATATGGGGAGATGAGGGGACAGTAATGAATGTAACATATGGGGAGATGAGGGGACGGTAATGAATGTAACATATGGGGAGATGAGGGGACAGTAATGAATGTAACATATGGGGAGATGAGGGGACAGTAATGAATGTAACATATGGGGAGATGAAGGGACAGTAAGGAATGTAACATATGGGGAGATGAGGGGACAGTAAGGAATGTAACATATGGGGAGATGAGGGGACAGTAATGAATGTGACATATGGGGAGATGAGGGGACAGTAATGAATGTAACATATGGGGAGATGAGGGGACAGTAATGAATGTAACATATGGGGAGATGAGGGGACAGTAATGAATGTAACATATGGGTAGATGAGGGGACGGTAATGAATGTGACATATGGGGAGATGAGGGGACAGTAATGAATGTAACATATGGGGAGATGAAGGGACAGTAAGGAATGTAACATATGGGGAGATGAGGGGACAGTAAGGAATGTAACATATGGGGAGATGAGGGGACAGTAATGAATGTAACATATGGGGAGATGAGGGGACAGTAAGGAATGTAACATATGGGGAGATGAGGGGACAGTAATGAATGTGACTCATGGTGAGATGAGGGGACAGTAAGGATATGTTCACAAGGTGGATTCCACCTGGAATTCCATTCTGCTGCAGTTTTTGCCGTGGATCCACACGTGGCTGCAGCCATCAGTGGGAAAAATTTGCGAGCACGTTTTTTGACGTGTATTCAAGAAAAAAAAGTCGTATGTTACTTCTTCATGCGGATCCATGAAAAAATGTGTCAGACATTCAGTACGCGGATTTTGCCCACTGACAGATCTAAATCCACATATTGATCACGAGCAAAAGCCATAAATAGTGCCAAATGGTATCAGATAGAATGCCCTCATAGTGACCCATAGAGAGCGACCCAATAAATAGGGCAAGATACTGAATGCCACCCGAGTGCTACACAGAGTGCCCTCATAAATAGTATCAGATAGAGTGTCCCCACAAATAGTGCTAGACAGAGCGCCCCCATTAATAGTGCTAGATAGAGTGCCCCCATAAACAGTGTACACAGGCAGCTTGCGTGCCCCTATGAACAGCTCGGTCACACATGCCTGACAGTGACCCTATAAAGAGTAGCAGCCATAGTGTCCCAGTAAACAGTTCAACCCCAACAACAGCCCCGTTCACAATATCAGAGCACTGCACAGTGCCAGCCACGGGGTGCCCACGTTAGCAGTGCCATATGACAGAATTGGAGGCAGGTTCACACGGATGGTATATTGATAGAATATCTCATCATTGTCTGATTAGTGAGGGGTCCGCTGTTGGGACCCCTACAATCCCCACACCTTGCTGTAAAGGAAGTGCAGCTGCATTCACCAGCATTATTATGAGAAAAAAGCTATAGGGACAGTTGAGCCGTTACCCGGGGGGTGCAGACATCCATGGATATCACATAGCATCAGATATCACATAATATGCCATCAATGACATTATGTGTTGGGTAGGATTATCCCTTCAAATGCAGTTTAATAAGCAGACACTAGAGGGAGGCACTGAGCCAACATAGTTAATACACTACATAGCTGTGCCATCTATAGACATCAATGCCCTCCTCATCTGCGTTCTGGCACATGTGGACGATAGTGATTATCATCCATATGTAAAGAGACCGTCCTTAAAGGGGTTTTTTAACGGCCAATTTTTGGTTTAACATTTTTCTTTTTTTTCTCCCCATTAAAAAAAAACAAAAAAAAAAAAAAACATACCTTATTTATTTGTCCGGTAACATATCCACCTGAGGGCTTGATTTTTACGGACAAGTTGTATGTTTCAATTGTATTATTTAATGTACCACATAATGTACTGAAAAGCTTTTAAAGGGGTTGTCCCGCGCCGAAACGTTTTTTTTTTAAATTCAATAGGCCCCCCGTTCGGCGCGAGACAAACCCAATGCATGGGTTAAAAAAAACAAAAACGTTTAGTACTTACCCGAATCCCCGCGCTGCGGCGACTTCTTATTTACCTTACCAAGATGGCCGCCGGGATCTTCACCCACGATGCACCGCCGTCTTCTCCCATGGTGCACCGTGGGCTCTGTGCGGTCCATTGCCGATTCCAGCCTCCTGATTGACTGGAATCGGCACACGTGACGGGGCGGAGCTACGAGGACCAGGTCTCTGGCACGAGCGGCCCCATTCACCAGGGAGAAGACAGGACTGCGCAAGCGCGTCTAATCAGGCGATTAGACGCTGAAATTAGACGGCACCATGGCGACGGGGACGCTAGCAACGGAGCAGGTAAGTGAATAACTTCTGTATGGCTCATAATTAATGCACGATGCACATTACAAAGTGCATTAAAGGGGTTGTCCCACGCCGAAACGGGTTTTTTTTTTTTCAACAGCCCCCCCCCCCGTTCGGCGCGAGACAAACCCGATGCGGGCACCTAAAAAAAAATCCGCACAGCGCTTACCTGAATCCCCGCGCTCCGGTGACTTCTTACTTACCGGTTGAAGATGGCCGCCGGGATCTTCTCCCTCGGTGGACCGCAGCTCTTCTGTGCGGTCCATTGCCGATTCCAGCCTCCTGATGTGCCGATTCCAGCCTCCTGATTGGCTGGAATTGGCACGTGACGGGGCGGAAAACACGGAGCCGGCATCCGGCACGAGCGGCCCCATTGAGAAAAGAAGAAGACCCAGACTGCGCAAGCGCGTCTAATTTGGCGATTAGATGCTGAAAATTAGACGGCACCATGGAGACGAGGACGCTAGCAACGGAACAGGAAAGTGAATAACTTCTTATAACTTCTGTATGGCTCATAATTAATGCACAATGTACATTACAAAGTGCATTAATATGGCCATACAGAAGTGTATAACCCCACTTGCTTTCGCGGGACAACCCCTTTAAACATTTCTAAGTGAGCTGAAATGAAAAACAAACCCTCAGGTTTGCCATTTTTTGTAAAGGGGGGGGGGGGTTACAGTAAACAACCTGCAGCTAAAATGACATGTTGACTTTATTTTGTCAGAATAATTACAACAATATCAGATGTATCTAGTTTAGAGATGAGTGAACTAGGGTACTCGAGATGCTCGTTACTCGAGACGATCACCACGCGGTACTGGAGTCAATTGCATTGCCTTCCTCGCATGTTTAGCGCCATTTTCTAGCCATTAAAGAGAGAAGGCATTACCACTTCCTGCTGTGACGTGCCCCCCTTCCCCCAGTAGTGAGTGGCTGGGCCGATCAGGTGACCGCCGAGTACTTAAACTGGTCCCGCCCGCGGCTCGCCTCAGACGCATGCTGGCAGGGGTTAGGGAAAGTGCTGCTGCTGATATAGGGACAGTGTTAGAGTAGGATCCTGTCGTCAAGAACCCCAACGGTCCTTCTTAGGGCTACTCCACATCGTCTGCATTACTGTTGTTGCTGGCTGGGAGCAGTAGTGCACCAATTTTTTTTTTAACCATCTCGGGCTGTGCAGGCCATTTCAACTTTAGCGTTCTCAGTCTGCAGTGTATTACGCAGAGTTTAGGGACGGAGCTGCCTATACAGGGAAAGTTTTACAGTACTCCTGATCCTCTGTGCAAGAACCCCAACGGTCCTTCTTAGGGCTACATCTGACCGTGTGCATTATAGTTGTGGCTGGCTGGTAGCAGTAGTGCATCAAGTTTTGTATTACGCATCTAGGCCTGTTCCCAGCCTTGCAGTTATAGCGTTCTCAGCCTGCAGTGCATAACGCAGAGTTTAGGGACAGAGCTGCTTCTATAGGGAAAGTTATACAGTCCTCATCCTCCGTACAAGAACCCCAACGGTCCTTCTTAGGGCTACATCTGATCCGTGTACTTTACAATTGTGGCTGGCTGGGAGCAGTAGTGCACCAACTTTTGTATTACGCATCTAGGCCTGTTCCCAGTCTTTCCGTAATAGCGTTCTCAGCCTGCAGTGCCGTACAACCAGCTCTCACCATGAAACTGCACTCTAAGGCTGGGTTCACACAGGGCGGATTTGCCGCAGTTTTTCCGTTGCGGTTTGGCCGCAGAAGAAATGCTTCTGCGGCAAAACGACTTCAAAAGGTTAATTTTGGCTTGCGGATTTTCCTGTGGAAAAATCCGCAAGCATTCTTTTCCGCAGTTTTTTAAAAGTTTTTGCCGAGTATTTTGGTAGGGATTTTGCTGCGTCCATAGAGGTCTATGGAAAAAAGAGCTGCGGAAAAGACAGAAGAGTGGACATGCTGCATCTTTGAAAAACGCTCCGCAGTTGCATTTACGCACTGCGGCTGTGCGGAAAAAATCCGCCCTGTGAGAACAGCTTTTTTGCAAAACTCATTTGTGCTGCATTGCACTGCAAAGGCAGCGGTTTTGCCGCAGTGCGGATATGTAACGGCAATCCGCGGCAAAACCGCAGCAAATCCGCCCTGTGTGAACCCAGGCTAACATTTCCTAGCCTACTGCAAACAACTTCAGTTATACCGTTCTGTGTCTGCAGTGCATTAGACAGAGGTCTCACCGCTAAACAGTACTGTAATATTTCCTGGGCCACTGCAAAATATTTCAGCTCTGCCGCTGTGCAGAGCGTCTCACCATACCCTTTTCTTGGTGGGGTTGAGATAGCCACGGTTACCAGCACTATCCACTGGCTTTAGAGTCTTCTCCCACTCCATACAGCCTCTATTATCTACAAATCTCTGCGAGCAGTAAATTACCCCTAGGTATCAGCGCGAGACAGCGGGTTAATTTTTTCAAGTCACAGCATAGCATTCCGCTATCTACAAGTCTCTGTGTGCGGTGAATTAAGCCATAGTTGTCAGTGCTGTACAGTCGGCTAATTAATTTGGGCCCTGCTCTATTCTTAATCCGCCATGATGAGGAGTAGGGGTAAGGGTCGAGGGCACGGACATCCAAGTGAGGGTGTGGGTCATCAGATTAATCACCAATAGAACATATATATGACCATTTGGGACGCCAACTTCCACAGCCCACGAGTTTGCATGATCTAGAGCAGTGGTCCCCAACCTTTTTGGCACTAGGAACCGGCTTCAAGCAAGACCATTTTTACAAGGCCCGGCAGAGTGGGGCGGGACATGGGTGGGGCTTTGGTTATATGGGGCGGGGTTATGAAGGGGGCAGTATAATATATCCCCCCCCCAGCCTGGCAGCACACACATAGAGCAGTATATAATGTATTTCCCCCTGCCCCCCCAGCACACACATAGGGCAGCAAAAATTTATCCCCCCCCCCCCCAAGCACACACATAGGGCAGCATATAATTTATCTCCCCCCCCCAGTAATACGAAGCCCCCACTCCTCAGTAATAAGCAGCCCCCCCCCCCCAGTAATAGGCAGCCTCCTCCACAGTAATAAGCACCCCCCACCCCAGTAATAGGCAGCCACCACCTCTCAGAAATAAACAGCCCCCCTAGTAATAAGCACCCCCCCCAACCAATATACTTACCTCCTCCCTGCTGTCAGCGTCGCTCCCTCTCTAATTGCCCTGAGCACACTGTAGTCAGTGTGTAGCCTGGCATGCTTCCTCCCCGAGTCCTCTCCTGCGGAACTAATGAGCAGGGGACTCGGGGAGGAGGATCCTGGCTGCACACTGACGTCAGTGTGCGCTGGATCAGTGGGAATAGCGCGATTACCAGCGGGGAGCTGCGGCACCTGAGCTGGTAATCGCTTTAGTGGTGAGCGGCGTCGGCACGCCGCACATGACACGAGGCAGCGGGCCTTGTGTTTAGAACAAAACTTCCCGCCGATGCCGCGGACCGGCGCTAAACACCTAAAGAAAGGCAGTACAACAGGGTACTAGAGCCTCCATGCCCACTGTATCACATGCTGTATCCCAGCTAGAGGTAGTACAACAGGGTACTAGAGCCTCCATGCCCATCCATATTGCATCTTGTATCCAAGCTAGAGGCGGTACAACAGAGTACTAAGCCACCATGCCAGCCCGTATCACATCTTGTATTCAAGCTAGAGGTGGTACAACAGGGTACTAGAGTCTCCATGCCCGCCTGTATCATACCTTGTATCATAGCTAGAGGCAGTACAACAGGGTACTAGAGTCTCCTTTCCGGCAAAAAAACAAAAAAGAAAAACAAGCACTCAGAGGATCCATTGATGGAAAAATAAAAAACATAATGTCTCCTGGAATGCAGCGACTGAAAAGTAAGTATAAAAAATACAAATTCAAAGCGCATCAATTCTGCTATAGATTTTTTTGGTTGGGTTTCTTACAGCGTTAATCATCAGCATAAATGTCACAAAACATTTTTTCCACGGGCCGTAACGATTACGATGATACCAAAACTTTTTTTTTTGTTTTTTTTCACTTTTTCGCAATAAAAACCCTTTTTTGGAAATTATTTTCTTTTTCTAAATCGCGACATTCAAAGTCCTATAACTTTTATTTTTCCATGGACGGAGCTCGGTGAGGGCTTATGTTTTGCGAGACGAGCAGTAGTTTTTACTGGTACCATTTTGGGGTACATACGGATTTTTTTGATCACTTTTATTGCGTTTTTTGGGAGGCAAAATACTAAAAATTAGCATGTTGCCTCAGTTTTTTGCGTTTAACGCTTTTTGCCGTGCAGGATAAAAACCATGTTTGATTTATTCTACAAGTCTTTATGGACACGACGATACCAAATATGTGGGGTTTTTTATGCTAATATGAGAAAAAGCATTTAAAAAGTGGCAGGGAAGGAGATGCCCTCCCCACTGTTGCAGCGGGACGCCGGCTATGACTGACAGCCAGCTCCTCATATGTGATCTCACGCTATCCCCAGGACGTAAGTTTACGCCCTGTCGCAGGAAGTACCCTGCTGCCAGGACGTAAACTTACGCCCTGGGGCGAGAAGGGGTTAATTAAAAAAAAAAAAGTAGTACAGCAAAAAAAATACAAAAAAAAAAAAAACCCTACACAAGTTTGGTATCGTATAGAATAAAGTTATCATGTCATTTTTGTATGTTGTAGAAACAAGACCACTGAAAGATGGCAGAATGTCAATTTTTTCCCCATTTCACTGCATTAGGAATTTTTTAAAAGTTTTTCAGTACCTTATATGGTACATTAAATAACACCATTGAAAAATACAACTCGTCCCGCAAAAAACAAGCCCTCATACAGCGACGTCGATGGATAAACAAAGGAGTTATGATTTTATAAAAGGGGGAGGAAAAAACAAACATGATAACAAAGGATGGCGTCCTGCCTCCCTCACACAGGCGATATTTTTGGCTTTAGGCGCAGCCTCTCACACGGCCTCAGACTGCTGCGATTTCCGTGTCTGGTCTATTTTTGAGCGTGTACTGCTCCTCAATGACGAGGACTGCTGAAAGCCAGTGAAAACGTAACGTGCGGCAAAGCGCCGGAATTTAAATTGCGCTGCTTTCCCGCGTTTCTGTGTGAGGGAGGGGCTAAAAGCAGCCGGGTGCATATTTACTGTGGGATCCGCCTGTAGTTGCCAGTTGAGTGGGCCTGCCCTTACTACCATCAGCTTGGTCCAAGGCCTTTCTTCCCCTCAAGTAACGCTGACCACAGTACACATCACCGTGTTCCCTGCCGCAGGCACTCCCCTCCTGTGCCGCTCACGTCCCCATATGAGCCGCACTACCCTCAGCCGCCAGAGGAGGCACGTTACCTTGTTCACGTGAGACAACCGTACCACGTGATGTAATGGGTCAGGTGCTTCATCACGTGTTGTGGTGACGTAAGAGGACCTTACGGAGAGGGAAAGGTAATGGGCTCCGCACTCCTCAGAGAAGCTGGCGGTTCATTCATAGCCGGTATATTGGGGGCACCATGCAGCGCAGTGTGGGTGCCTGGATGTGGAGATCCCTTCATACACGCCTGCTGAACGAGGGATGCGTCTAGCATTAACCCCTTCCTGCATGCTGGAGGCGGGATGTCTGGTATTAACCCCTTCATACACGGATATGCTTCTACTCTTGTTTCTCTATAGACCCCTGTAGCCTAATATCAGAGCAGGGCACGTATATTGGTGGCTGCCTGTCTGGTCGTTTAGTATAATTGGCCGCCCATATGGCTATCAGAGTGCTGCTGACGGGCGCAGGAACGCTGTAGTGTCGATGCACCTTCATTCTTCTGCTTGGCAGAAGTACTGGCAGTGAGATTCCTACTGGCTGGGCAGTAAGGCCTCCTTCCAACGAGCGCTGACGGGCTCCGCCGCGTAATATTCCGCAGTGAAGCCCGTCACGGCGCCCCCATACTTACCAGCGGAAGATAGCGTGAAGACGCTTCCCCGCCCACCGCCGTCGCGTCATGTGACACGCCCACCGCGTCACATGACGCGGCCGGCCGTGTCACGTGACTCGCCGGCCGTGTCATATGACGCGCGGCGGTAGGCGGGGAAGCGTTTTTTCACGCTATCTTCCGCTGGTTGCAGTGGGAGATAGCGTGAATGGACAGCTTCCATTGACTGCAATGGAAGCCGTCAGCGCGTACACCCGCAGCAAATAGAACATGCTGCGGGTGAGGACGGGAGATTTCATGGTGCGTAATTCCGCGGTGGAATTACGCATCGTGAGCATTGAGCTATTAGGTTCAATAGAACCTAATAGCAGGGGGCAAAGCAGCAGATTTTTGCCGCGGATTTACGCGGCGTAAATCCGTTCGTGGGAAGGAGGCCTAATGGTGTATCGTGGTCATACTACATCATACGGCCAAAGGCTGTACAGTTAGAACTTCCCAAAGCAGAGCGCATGACGGTCCTAGAGGTGCAAAGGAAGAACAATGGTGGCGCCCGACTGTCCTGCATACGTTCTTGTGCGGAATCAGGAATGCGCCTTTCCTTCCAGTTATGGCTGTGGCTCAGGGCTTATTCAGACGACCGTATATCGGCCGGGTATTCACGCCGGCCGATATACGGCGTCTCTCTCTGCAGGGGGAGGAGGCTGGAAGAGCCGGGAGCAGTGCTCTGACCTCCCGCCCCCTCTCCGCCAACTCTCCGCCCCTCCACACTATTTGCAATGAGGGGAGATGGGACGGGGCGGAGCTAATTCCAGGAACTTAGCCCCCGCCTCCATCCTGCCCCTTCTCATTGCAGATAGTGGAGAGGGGGCAGGAGCTCAGTGCAGTGCTCCCGCCTCTTCCAACCTTCTCCCCCTGCAGAGAGGGACACCGTATATCGGCCGGCGTGAATACGCTTACAAATAAAGAACGTATCTAGCTGCCTACACGCGGGTGAGTGCGATCTCAGGTGGAGAAATTCGGCCCCATATTGCGCTCGTCAATGTGAATTTTCACAGCAACGTGAGGCATTTTACTGACAAAAGTGTCTCCCATCCTTTCTGTGGAGCAGTGATCCTCCGCCAAGTGTTACCATTGTTTTCAATGGGTAACCTCGCATCACACTTACGTACACCTCGCACGCCGTGCAATGCAGTTTCCTGTTCCATTGAAAACAGTGGGTGAAGCGTTCCAAGGGTCGCAAAAATATAGCACATTGTTTCCTGCACCGCATTGTGAACAACTCACTGCAAGACGCACAGATCTGGCGCTACTATGAGGCCCATTTTTTTGAATGGAGTCCTATACGTGAGCGATCGCAGCAAGTCGTATCTTTTTCTGTTCCTCGGAACGCATCGCCCATTCCTTTCAATGGAACAGTAAAACACATGACACAGTGTGCAATGTGAGGAATCCCACTGAAAACAATGGGAACCGCTCATCCTCCGACGTGGCAGAGGATCGCTGCTTTACTGAAGTGATGGGAGGCGGTTTTGCCATAAAAACATTTGGCATCGCGGTGAGAATGCACGTTAGCGAGCGCAATATTGGGCTGAGAAACTCCGGATGATATCCGCCCGCCCATGTGCAGGTAGCCTAAAGTAAATCTTATGGATTGCTTTTTTGTACATGTATGATAAATGTTAATAACATATATATTCTTTTAGAAATGTATAGATTCTTTGGTGTCTTCCGTTATATATTTGATAACTATCAAAAAATGACATAAACCCCTTAACAACACAGGATGTAAGATTACGTCCTCCACGTTTGGGGTATCCATTGAGGGAGATCATGGGGTGATTCCCTTTCATACAGCGCAGGTGCCAGCTGTTTCTGACATCCGCCTGCAACATCCATCGGCCAATGTTCCAGCGGGCCGTGCGGGTGTCATGGCAGCTTGGGGCCTTCTTGAAGGCCCCAGGACTGTATTAGCAAAATGCCTATCAAACCATGCCTGAGGCATGGCTTGATAGGATGCCTGTTAGGCCTCAGTCAGACGGGCGATTTTTCGCACAATTTGCACATGCGTCTGGCGATTTTTTTTTTTTTTAAACCATTGCTTTGCAATGGTATCGGACACATGAGCGCTTTTTATGCGCTCGTCCGATAAATTATAGAACAGAAATCGCAGTTCGCACCTATGTGCGATCTGCGATTCCTGTTCTCTTCTCTATATGCGCTCAACGGGGCTGGCGGCAGCAGCGACGACCCCATTGAGAACATATAGAAGACAAATCATTCTTCTCTGCCACAGCTGTAACAGCTGTGGCAGAGAAGAACGATGTTTGCCCATTGAATTCAATGGAGCTGGCAATACAGCCGGCTCCATTGAAAGCAATGGGCTGCCGGACATCGCTGGATGAATTGTCGGGAAGGGCTTAAATATATAAGCCCTTCCCTGCAATTCATCCAGAAATGTGTTAAAATAAAAAAAATATATATACTCACCTTGTCCCAGGAGTCGGAGTTCAGCACGGCCGGCCTGCAGTGGGTGTGAATGGGGTGTGACTCAAAGCTGCCCCTGATTGGCTCAGGGCTGAGCCAATCAGGGGCAGGTCTGACTCACACCCACTGCAGGCCGGCCGCGCTGAACTCCATCTGCCGGGACAAGGTAAGTATATATATTTTTTTTATTTTAACACATTTCTGGATGAATTGCAGGGAAGGGCTTATATATTTAAGCCCTTCCCGACAATTCATCCCGCACTCGCCCACAGCACATTGCTTTCATAGAGCCGGCTGTATTGCCGGCTCCATTGAATGCAATGCGCTGGACAGCTCCAGCCTGTTTCTAATGAAACGCGGCTAGGAGCAGCTTTTCGGGCGATTTTTGGGCATCGGTCACGCGATTTGCGGATGCCCATCCGTCATGCGATCCGCAAACCGTGCGAAAAAACGCCCGTGTGACTAAGGCCTTAGAATGCGGTATGATGTTATGCTATGACAGTACATCGTACTGCAGGAGCGATCAAAACATCACTAGTTCTTGTTCCCTCGGGGGACTTAAAAAAAAAAAAAAAAAATGTCATTTTAAAAAAGTTTTACTAATTATGAAAAAAAAACGGTAATAAAAGTTAAAAAAATCCTTTTGCTATTTTATAATAAAAGAAAAGAAATAATAAAACAAGAATACATGTTTGGTATCGCTGTGCCTGCAAAAGTCCGATCTATCAATGTAAAACATTATATACTCCGCATGGTGAACGTCGTCAGAAAAAAAATAAAGAATGCCAGAATTGCACTTTTATGGTCACTTCGTCTCCAAGAAAAAATGTAATAAAAAGTCATATGTACTCCAGAATGGTACCAACGAAAACTACAGGACATCTCGCAGAATATGAGATGTAGCATAACAATGTCAACGGAAAAACTAAAAAGTTATAGCTGTCAGAAAATGGCAGCAGATAGTAATTTTAAAAATTTTTTAATAAAAGCAATACAACAACAAAAACTTGGTAAATTTGGTATCCTAGTAATCGTACTGACCCTTAAAATAAAGTTATCAGGTCATTTTTGTTGCAATGTTTACACCGTAGAAAGAAGACGCAATCAAAGATGGCGGAATTTAAAATAAAAGAGTTATGATTTTTTAAAATTAGGGAGGAAAAAACAAAAATGGGGGAAAAAAAGGTGACAGTCCCTAACCCCTTCCCTCTATATGACGTACATTTACATCATGCAGCATTGGGGTATTATGAAGAGAGATTGTGGGGCGCCTGCTGTTTATTACAGCTGACACCCGCGGGCAATAGCTGCAATCAGCAGCACAGCCAATCGCGGTTTTTAACCCTTTAACGCCCCGTGTGAGATTGCAGGAAGCTGTGCTGGTGGCAGCCAGGGATGGATTGATAGGCTGCCTGTCAGATTGCAGTATGATGTAATGCCATGGCAGGAGCGATCAAGTTGTGGTCCTAAAAAAAAAAAAGTTAAAATCAGATCAATAAAGTTTTACTAATTGTGTAAAAAAAAAAAAAAAATTATAATAAAAATTTAAATCACCCTCCTTTTGCCATATCTATAATAAAATCTAAATCATAAAACAAAAATACATAATTGGTATCGCTGCGTCTGTAAAAGTCTGATCTATTTACATCGCATTATTTACAGCACACGGTGAACTTCGTCCGGAAAAAAAAAAAGAACATCAGAAATGCACTTTTTCAGTCACCATCTCCCAGAAAAAATGCAATAAAAAAGCGATCAAAAAGTCTTATGTATTCCGAAATGGTACGAACATAAACTACAGGATGTCTCGCCAGAAATGAGCCCATACTCAACTATGTCGATGGAAAAATAAAAACGTTTTTTGCAGCAGAGAATAATTCTAAAAAATTAAATGTCTTGTATTTTTTTCTTAGTAGTACAGCAAAAAAACACTATAAAAGTTTGGTATAATAATAATAGTAGTGACTCATAGAATAAAGTTATTGTGTCATTTTTGTTGTAGCTAGAAACAGGATGCACTGAAAGATGGCGGAATGACGTGGGTTTTTTTTAAATTTTACTCCACTTAGAATTTTTTAAACATTTTTCAGTACCTTATAAGGTACATTAAATAGCACCATTGAAAAATACAACTCGTCCCGCAAAAAACAAGCCCTCATACATGGACAAATAAGGGAGATACAATTTTTTAAAAGGGGGGAGGAAGAAACAAAAGTAGAAAAAAAAGGCGCTGCATCATTAAGGGGTTAAAAGAGAATTCTTTTTTTCCCCTTTAACAAAAATATTCCATAGGGTGCGTTCAGACGCAGCTGCAGATTTACACCAACGTTACGGAAACGGTGCGGATTTCACCCTTTCCATAGAAGGGGTAAAGTCCGCTGCAGATCTGCACCAAGAATGATACGGAAATGATGCTGACTTTCCACTAGGTGTGAACGTACCCATAAATGGATTCTAATTAGTGATCTTTATCTCTAGCACGTTCATATAGCAGTGCAGTAGTCGGTGTATGACTGGATACGCAGATAACATCACACTAACGTCTGTTTGTCATTCTTACAGGATGAAACATTTATCGTCTCTGACAATCTGCCCGCATCTCTGGCGCTCCATGCCATGCCATCTCTCTGAGCTCCGCCTGGATTATGTTCTGGCAGGTGGTCAGTCCTTTCGGTTGGTTTGGTTTTGGTGTATTTTTTGTTTCTTTTATAAGTGTAACATATTCCTGATAACAAGTAAATGTACTACGTTTGTCCCCCTTTGTGACTGCAAACTTCTTGCTAATTCGTGACTGGAAAACTCTGTAGCTTATCTCCCGCAGCCTCATTTTAGCACCCTTACTTTTTCCGGAACACATTAGGCCTCATGTCCTCGGAGCGGAATCCGACCCTGCTTACCCGTTCGGGTCTTCTGTGTGTCTGTCCGGATCTTCAATTTTCTTCACTGCAGATGTGTGCAGGAGCGCCGGCCATCGCACATGTGCAGTGGAGATTTTTTTTAAACTCCTGCTTTACCGTGGGAACCGCACTGCAATGGAGCATGCTGCGACTTGTTTTCTGTGCTAAAAGGTCAGCAAAACAAATCTGCATGCTTTTACCCCTTAGTGACGGCCCCATAGTGTTTTTACATCCTAGCTAAGTGGGCTTTAATCCCAGAGGACGTAAAAACATGCATCTTCTAAGGATTAAAGCCCCATGGGCTGTGGACGTGACAGCTCCATGTTGTCGGTTCCAGGGGGTAGCTGACAACATGGAGCAATCATGAGGGCCCACGGGGAGCCCCCACCCAGCAATGCGATCGGTGCTATCCGATGGATGGCGCCGATCGCAATAAGGTAAATAAAAAGTTAAAGTTTCAGCTCCCCTCACAGAATGTACCCACGAGGGAGGCTAAAACTACTCACCTCCATCCTGCGTGATGTCCGGCGACGATCTGGGCGGGAGCGGACCCTCCGGCGTCTTCTGCGCATGTGCGCCTTAGTTAAAATGGTGATGCATGTGCAGATAACCAGATCGCCATGGGGCATTTGAAATCTCCTGTTTTCCGGCTACTGAAGGTAGCCGGGAGGCAGGAGATGTTGCCGGGCTCCGTGATCGCCGCTATCCAATGGATATCCTATAAGTCTTCAGTAGGGGCAAAAAATAATGACCTTATTTATGGAGAATGAACGTCTCTAGAGAGCTCAAACACCTTTGAGACGCCTCAGAGATTCCTATTACCAACATGTTAGAATCCAAGCAATCCCTGAGTCAAGGTAAAAACCCTGCAACTCTCCGACTGCTCAGCGCCCATCAGTCCTGGGCAGGTACTTAGTGAGTATGCTCGCTCATCTCTACGCTTAAGTAATACGGATATGCCCCCTTGTTTCTTCTGCCCATGAACATATTACATATATCATATCTGCACTTGTATTTTTATATAGAGTCTCGGTCAACACAGTCAATAGCAAGTCAGGACCCCAATGCTGAGATTACAGAGGCAGTGGCACCAATCTAGCATTGCGTCCCATTCACAATGTTTCCCCCATACAGGGGTTCCCCAATAGCATCCTTATTTCAGAACATTCAGTGTTGAGATATTACAATCTCCTCTGAGCATCCCCAGTCCTCCGAGAACAAGGCCTTCACACATATGGTGCGTCCGCTACCTTTAGATGGCGCTTTCCCTCCTACCTTTATATCTCAAGTTACTTCCCAAGATACTTTAGGCTGTATTCACACGGGGCGGTTGGAGTTCAGTAAAAAACAACATTGACCAAACTGCCCACGTTTTTGCTACGGCTTTGATGCAATTGTGGTGAAAACTGAAACCGCATCAAAACCGCGGCAACAACATAAGCAGTTTTCCCGCTGCGGTTTTGTACATTGTTTCCACCATAAATCCCGGCCAGCGGCCATATTTACCTATACAGCGGTACCTCGGGTTACGAGTGCCTTGGCTGGAGAGTTTTTCACTTGCGAGCAGGCTCTTTCCCTAATTTTTGCTCCAATTTCCGAGCAAAAATTTGGGATACAAGCCTGCTTGCAAGTCAAAAACTCACAAGCTAAGGCTCGGGGGGGAGCGGGAGTTTCTATACTCACCTGTCGCCGGCGTGTCGTCTTCCCAATGGTCTGCAGGCTGTCACTCCCTCCTCTACGCTGACAGAGAATTGCTTTCTGGATCTGGGGCTTAAATGTCCTGCCTCCAGCAAGCATTGAATTTAATAAATGGTAGAGCGCTGCCTGTGATTGGCTGAGGACTGTGACCAATCATAGGCATCGCTCAGCTGTTCAATAAATGGCTGAGCGCTGCCTGTGATTGGCTGAGCACTGTGACCGATCAAAGGCATCGCTCAGCTGTTGTTCAATGAATGGCTGAGCACTGCCTGTGATTGGCTGAGCACTCAGCCAATCAGACGCAGCCCTTTCAGCAGCGGGGATTTTAAGTCCCTGTCTGCTGAAAAGCTTCACAGCCGTGCGGGGAGAAGACAGGCCAGTATAGATTTTACTTTTTACTACAGCTAGGGATGATTTTTTAGGCTTCGATTTAAAGCCCTTCCCCTAAAATTACTGCAGGTGTGACGGCAGGGCATTGCAGTGGCCCCCGGATCCCCCACAAGCTGGGAGCGCCTCACACGGAGAGTATGTGTGTAATACGCACCAAGACGGTGCACGCCGCTGTCTGTTTTGCGCTCACATTCTGTCCGCTGTCCCCGGAGGCACAAATAGAGCCATGTAGCGGTTGTTACCGGGTCTTACACACTCCACACAGTAAAGCCGCTGCTCATTTACATGTGAAGGTACACTTGTTTTACAGCCCCAAAATACCAGAATTTCTGCCTAATAGTCTCAGCATTGTGATGCCCTTTAAGGCTCATTCACACGAGCGTGCGGGAAATCGCTGGGTGTATAAGGGGGCGACCTGCTGATTGGGGGTCTCACTGCTCAGAGCCCACCGATCTAGAGAACAGGACTCCGATGTCCCCCTCTGCCCGACACTTCAGGGGTCGCCCCTCCCCCGCAGGGACACCATTGTGGCTGGCCACGAATCAGCTTCAGTGTGGCTGATGGACGGGCGGTGCGGCTACCTCGGCAGCCCCATGTAAAGTGACAGGTGTCAGCGCACAGCGTGATCCAGCCAGTTACCTCCTCACACAGGATTACCAGTGTGACCGCCATACCGCCACATACTGCATATCTCACACATGCCGTCCTGCACGGTCTTCCTGGTTTCCCGCTGTCACCCGGCGGCATGGTGTATAAATGCCACAATAATTGTGCCCAGAGGTTTATATGCCACCATGGGAAACAGGGCTGCAGTGCAGACAATACACCACAACATGCCGGGTCCTGGAGAGGCCGTGAGAACTGCGAGCAGCACAACACAGAGGGGGATTACATCTAACGCCATATCATACACACTACAGCACACAATACACAGGAGGGCGCCCCCTGGGGGAAGAGCCACAACTGCATGAGAGCGCTAACCATGAGGGAATACTAGCGCCCCTCACAGGAGCCGGCCGCGTCCCCCCTGTCAGCGCTGAGCTGCCGCTACAGGACGCTGCCAGCCTGACGGGCCTCCACGGATGAAGTTACCTCACGAGCCGCATCCTCCCGCCGCGCGGTCGGCCTCTGCTGACTGGATGCGCGCGGGCCGACCTCTGAAAGCCGCCTGCTGTGTCTTTCTCTCTCTCTCCCCCCGAATCCATAAAACCTATGTCCCGCCCACCACTTCCGGTTGGAGCCCCGATGAAGTGCAGGAATGTTCTGGAAGGAGGACGGCGGGTTTCCTGCTCCATGAGCCCCACGTGATCGGCTCCTTTCCCGCGCAGTGAGCTCTCTGCACTGAGGGGGGAAGCGTGAAAGGCGGCTGCGAGCTGAGGTGCCGGACAAGAGGCTTCACGGACTATGAGTGGGCTCCGTGCTCGGCTTATTAGACTGCTTTCTCATTGGCAGCAGTGTATGAAGAGACGGCCTGGTGTCAGTACAGCTGCTTGTGGGGCATTATGTGTCTAGGAAGTTGGGTGGGAAACAGTCAGCCATCTTGGAGGTAATCGGTGAGCCCCTCGCATTACTGACCGATACAAGCAGATGTGTCATATGGCCCAGACAACTACAGTTTGTGGTCAGCTGATAAGGGCTATGTGATATTATTCAACTAAACCACCGAAACAGAAATACTGGGGTGGTGCGGTGCATAGCTCTACAGCTGCGTCCCCGAGGTGGTGCGTTGTGTGGCCCCGGTGGCTGCGTCCCCGGGGTGGTGCGGTGCGTGGCCCCCGCCGGCTGCGTCCCCGGGGTGGTGCGGTGCGTGGCCCCCGCCGGCTGCGTCCCCGGGGTTGGGCGGTGCGTGGCCCCCGCTGGCTGCGTCCCCAAGGTTGGAGTTTTGCTCTGTATGGCTTGTGGTCGCTGCTCCTTGCTGCTCACCCTTCACCCCCATTGACCCCAATGATATTGCGAGGTTGGATGACGACACAAGATCTCTGCTGGCCCGGCTACAGTCTGCTGTCACCTTCGGGGCCTGAAGGAACAAAAATGGCTGAACCACTTCCCTGCCCGCCTGATGCATACTGTTCACAGTACTCATCCGTAGCCTAAACCAGAGTTGCACAACCATATTTGTGCACACAATATGCTGAAAATAGAACCCATTGTTTCTTTCCCCCTCCATCCTCTCCCCAGTGGGTTCGTTCACACGCACGTATTTGGCGCTCGTGCACAATGCGGTTGTGCAATAAAAATGTGCAGCCTTTTCTATCTCTCCGTGCATTTGTGCATAGAGAGAACATTTGGAACTCCTGAAGCTATCAGCCATTTAAATGGCTGAGAGCATTGGTGCATGTTTTTTTTTTTTCGCATGCAATTGCGCACATCTTGCGTAGTTTACAGTGCATTTTGCATGGGCAAATCCCACTTCGCAAATACGCTTACACTACGCTCTGATCGGACTTGGCAGCACTGGTTACTCCGCAGGTGTGATGTCTTAGACTAATGCAGTGTGCAGCAGGCGGTCCGAGAAGCTGGGCGGCCATCTTCATGTCTCCAGGTCTGCTTTAGGGGTTTTCTCACTAGACAGTATATCCCATCTGCACAGGACCCCCAGTGAACAGCGCACTCTGAACGCACTGTGACTGGAGTAGCGGTGCGCATGCTTAAGCACCATTTCACTCCCTTCTATAAGATGAATGGAGGTTGCTGAGCGCAAAAAAGCGATAGTCACGCATGTACACCGCTGCTCCATTCCACGAGGCATTCAGGGGGGATGCTGCTCTCTGGACCGCTGGGGGGTCTCAGTCGTTGGATCGTCAGTGATTAGACATCTGCAATACTGTGGGGTTTTCCAGAACTGAATTATTAAGCCAAGGATACAGACCTAATTTCTCCCCCAGATTTTTGATTTCAATAAATTGTAACTTGCCCAACTTTCAATAAATCATAACTAATTTTCTGCTGCCGTTGTATGAGGGCTTGTTTTGTATTGTGGGAGTTGTATTTTTTAATGGCACTATTCAAGCCCTATAGAGGTATAAAAAGTCCATGTGCACTAATTATGTCCCATGTGAAAGGTTGCTTAATAGCAAGTAGAGCCAGGCTTCCACTAAATATAGCAACTACAGAGCCACACACTCCCACCCCAAACCGCAACTACAGAGCCACACACTCCCACCCCAAACCGCAACTACAGAGCCACACACTCCCACCCCAAACTGCAACTACAGAGCCTTTACTTTTTGCAGTAATAAAAAGTTTTTTTTCTTTTAGTCCTTTTAAGGGGATTTGAACTTGTGATTGTTTGATCACTCTTACAGTATAATGCAATACCATAGTATTGCATTATGCCACATTTTGACAGGCTTTGTGGATCTTTATTTGCAATTTCGTGGGGTACTGGTGGATTATGTCGCCACCGGAAGCTAGGGATTTGACAGTAGGAACACCCCTGTCACACCCCTAGCTCCCGATTGGCTCAATGCTTTAAGGTGCTAGGAGCGTGTGGAAGTATTTTTGCCTGCCCTGCCCTGTTATGGTAAGGGGTTAGTTTTCCCCTTAGGCTTAGCTTATTTGCTGTAAATGCTGCCATGTTACAGCATTTACAGCGAATAAGCGAAGCCAAACAGGAAAACTAACCCCTAACCAGGCAGGGCAGGCAAAAGTACTTCCACATGCTGCAGCCATCAGTCAGTGCTCGTTGTGGGCCGGTCTGCCGCCGGCGGTGTGCTCTGTGGCGCCCCGCTAATTCACAGTTGTGGTCTGCTGTCCCTCAGCCAGCGCCACTCCTGCTTTGGCCACTGTCTCCTCGTGCTGTGTGTAACGGCACTTGGGGTATTTCAGAGGCTGGCAGTCGCAGCTTCTGCACTGTCCTCTGGTGCCTCCAGCCTCTGGCAGCTGTGCAGCTCGATGCAGTCCTCTCTGTCGCTTCCCAGGCTCGGCGCTGTCCTCTGCCGCCACTGCTCCCAGCCACACCGCAGTCCTCTGTCCCCAGCCAATCAGAAGTTGACAGGTGTATTATGTCGCCACCCCTTACTTCCGGTGACGACATAATACACCAATACCATTTAGTGGAAACCTTGTGGCTCTGTAGTTGCTGTTTAGTAGGGGGTGGACCTTGTAGCTCTGTATTTGTTGTATAGGGAGAGACCTCGGGGCTCTGTAGTTTGGGGGGGCGGGGGGACCTTGGGGCTCTGTAGTTATATTTAGTGGAAACCTTCTTGTTGTATATGCTATTATGGGGGAAGGGTGGGGAACCTTGGGGCTCTGTAATTGCAGCATGTGACTGCAGCATGTAAAGGGCTGTCACCATGGGTCCCCCCAGAATGTGATCAGGGAGTCCTGATGGGTCTCTGTGGAAGTCCCCTAAAGAGACAAAACGAAAAAAAAAATTGTTAAAAATTATTTAAAAAATAAAATAAATAAAATTAAATTAAAAACACTTGTCTGCCTTTACTTTATGAAAAATTAAAAATACAATTACACATGTGGTATCCCTGCGTCGTAATGACCCAGAGAAGGAAGTTAGTACATTATTTAACCCCTTAATGACACGGTCCCTTTTTTTCTTCTTTCCCCAATTGTTTTTTTCCTCCCCCCGTTTAAAAAATCATAACTCCTTTATTTATCCTTCGACGTCGCTGTATGAGGGCTTGTTTCTTGCGGAACGAGTTATATTTTTCAATGGTGCTATTTAAAGTACCATATAATGTACTGAAAAACTTTTACAAAAATCTAAGTGGAGTAAAATGAAAGAAAAATGACATTCCACCATCTTTCAGTGCGTCTTGCTTCTATGGTAGAGAAACTGCAACAAAAATGACCTGATAACTTTATTCTATGGGTCAGTACGATTACTATGATACCAAATGTGTAAACTTTTTTTTACTATAGCACTTGTATTTTTTTGCAAAGACATTTCATTTTTTAAAATTATTTTCTGCTGCATCTTCTGCGCGCAATAACTTCTTTATTTTTCCATCGACATACTTGAGCAAGGGCTCGTTTTTTGCGGGACGTCCTGTAGTTAACGTTGGTACCATTTTGGAATACATACGACTTTTTGATCACTTTTTATTGCATTTTTTCTGGGAGACAGGGTGACTGAAAAAGTGCAGTTCTGGCGTTCTTTATTTTTTTTTTCGGATTACGTTCACCATGGGGGGTAAATAATGCACTATTTTGATAGATCAGACATTTACGGACGCGGCGATACCAAATATGTATTTTTCTTTTATGATTTAGATTTTTTATTATAGATATGGCAAAAGGAGGGGGATTTAACTTGTATTACTTTTTTTCCCTAATCTCCCTACAAATTTTTTCACAAAAGTTATGCAATACATTATATATACCCAAAAATGATGCCATCAAAAAGTACAACTTCTCCAGCAAAAAACAAGCCCTCACATGGCCGTGTCAATGGAAAAATGAAAAAGTTATAGCTCTTGGAACGCGACTGCAAAATTAGTTAAAATTAAATGATTGTCCAATTTAAAAAAACCTGCCCTGATGGGCACGACAGGGGGGTAGGAAACCCGCCACTCAAGGGGTTAATGTTTTCCACCTATCATAAATAGAGAGTGGGTCACGGCTTATCTTGGCCGACAGCAAGTGTGTGTAAAGTGCTGATATTAGTCCTCTAGGTCCCTGTAATTTAAGAATACCTACTGTTGGGTATTTGGAGATTTTGGTAGAATTCGGTGGAAATTCTGCATTCAAAGCATGTCTCAACTGAAAGTACCTGAAAAGTTGAAGTCTAGGTACTTTTAGATTCTCTCGTAATTGTATATAGGACAGCAGTATATTATCCTCGTATATATCTCCTAGAGTTTGTATCCCTAGTTTAACCCAGTATCCAACACCCTGCATCATCTTGAGTGAGGGCAAAGTAGGGTTATTCCATAAAGGAGTGTCAGTCATTGTATCTGTGTATTGTTGGATACGCTTTGCTGCGCGCCACACAGGGCCATTTTATGCATGGTTATAAGTCTTGATGATTTTCTAAAATCTGGATGTTCCAAAAACCCAATTAGATTCTGACCCTCTAACTCATCGGCTAGGTAATGATCTGTGATTGGCATCTCTTCCCAAAATGAACCAATCCCTGAGATTACGTAACTGTCTTGCTATGTAATACACTTTAAAGTCGGATAACGCCATTCCGGCTTGGTTTTTAGGGCGTTGTAGTGCAGTGAGTTTAAGCTTGGAGTGAGACGGGCCCCAAACAAATCTAATACCGACAGTTTAAGGTTTGGAAGAAACTTTCTGGAACTTTAACCGACATATGTTGTAACGAATATAAACATTTGGGTTGGATTACCATCCTAATAAGGTTTATACGACCTGCCACGGATATAGGTAATTTCCACCAGGCCTTCATTTTCGTTTGTATTAGGTTTTGCAGCGGACTTGTAGTTTTTATGGTCTTGCACTATATTAATTCCTACATACTTGAATTTGGTTATTTCCAATAGACCACAGGCTGACACATCAGAAATTGTGGTCGCGTTTTGGGCTGTATACATTATTGCAGATTTGGACCAGTGTATATAAAGTCCAGAATGTTGAGAGAGAGTCTATTATCTCAAGGGCTTGTGAGAAGGAATGCTCTGGGTTACGGAGGAAAAGAACCATATCATCTGCATATAGACCAACTTTACTCTCTCTACCCCTCCAACTCACTCCCGTAACCGCAGAAGTATTGCGCAAACGGATGGCCAGTGCCTCAATTGCTATTGCAAAAAGGGAGGGAGACAAAGGACATCCCTGACGCGTCCCCCGAGACAGTAGAAAGTTCGCCGAAGATATACCGTTTACTATAACGTTGGCTGTGGGGGATTCATACAGTAACCTGATCCACCCTAGGAATCGGGACCAGAAACCAAAATGTATCAAACATGCCTCCAGGAAACTCCACTCCAATGAGTCAAATGCTTTTTTTGTATCTAGTGACACTACTGCCCAAGGCATATCATGCAGTCTCCCTATTTATACAATTGTTTGGACTCTGCGTATATTTATTGTGGTTGATTTTCCGGGCATAAACCCTATCTAGTCTTCATGGATTATGGAAAGGATTACTTGGTTAAGTCTAGTAGCCAGTATTTCTGTCAATATTTTATAATCCACATTAGGCAGTGATATTGGCCTATATGAGTCACAATTATCGGGTTCTTTACCAGGTTTCAACAACGCGATTATAGACGCTTTATAAAAGGAGGGTGGGAGGGAATTTCCCTGATAAACCCGCTGCAGAGTATCATATAGTATTGGAGAAAGCTGTTCTATATATTTATGATCTACCCCCAAGAGGAGGCCATCTGGCCCAGGGGACTTATTTAGTGCCATATCCATGATAGCTTGATGGATTTCCTCTAATGTTATTGGGGCATCTAAGGCCTCATGTCAACGGGGAAAATCAGGCCCGCTACGGATTCTCCATGGAGAATCCGTAGCGGGTCCCTCCTCCCCCGCGGACATGAGCGCTGAAAATAAGAATAAACTTACCCGCAGAGGACCGGGCAGGTCTTCTCTTCTTCGCGGCCGGATCTTCTTTCTGCGGCCTGCGGATGTGCCCGGCATGTCGGCGGCGTGTCGCTCGAATGCGCCGGGCACATCCGCTGGGCCGAAGAAAGAAGATCTGGCCGCGAAGAAGAGAAGACCTGCCCGGTCCGCTGCGGGTAAGTTTATTCTTATTTTAGGTCTCCCGCAGATCCGGACGGCTTCTATAGGCTTCAATAGAAGCCTGCGGGAGCTGTCCCCACGGGAGACCCGCACGAAAATGGAGCATGTCCGGATTTTTTCATGCTCCATATTTTTTTTTATTCACTTTTATTGACCATCCGCAGGTATTCACCTACCGGCGGGTGGTCAATGTATCCTTATGGGGTGCGGAGCCGCGGGCGGGAGAAGAGTTAAAATCCGCTGCGGATTTTCATTCTTCTTTTCCCCGTAGACATGAGGCCTAATAGTGCTATTTGTTCAGCAGAAAGGGACGGGAAGGCAAGGTCTTCTAGATAGGCCAAATTATCCAACATCGACATTTCACTTGTTGAAGTATATAGATTGGTATAGTATTCCCTAAACCTGGTTGTTATAGATTGGGCCTCCGTGAGTATCCGTCCATCAGCCGCTTTAATTGTGAGGACAGAGTTGGTTAGCCCGTTTTGTTTCATTAATTGGCCAAACGGGGACTCGACTGGTTACCCATTTCTAAAAAATATTGCCGCGTAAAGAAGATTTTCCATTTGGTTTTAACATGTAATTAATGTCTAAGTAAGCTAAGTAATCCTAGCCAGCTTGTTTTGTTGGTGTCTGTAGGGTTCGCTATGTATTGTTTTTCGGCCTCTGCTGTCTGCTCCTCTAACAGAAAGTCAGCTTGGGAAGTAGATCTTTTTATGCAGGATATTGGTGATTTAAAACAACCTCTAAGGTAAGCTTTTAGTGTATCCCATATTAAGGCATTTCTCGTATCTTCTTCATGGATTTGGAGGAATGTGGTTATTTGATCTGGTATCCGGTCATTTGATCCTATTAGCTTAAGCCAAAAGAGATTAAGCTTCCAGGTCGGGGCAAAATACTGTCCTGGGAATTGTAATTTAAGGATGATTGGTTTATGATCAGATACTCCCCGAGTGCCATGAACTATTGAGGTTAAGTAGAGGGCAAGTGTTTGGAGAGCCAAATATGTATTCTATTCGAGAGAGAGACCTGCTCCCAGGAGACTGACAAGTGTACTCACATGTGTAGGGTGTGTTTATTGAATAAATTGGAGTTTTTCATTGGATCAAGTAGGATTGACCTACAAAAAGGGAGGTAGTAGAGGATATTATAAAGGGTCTACTGACTTAGCTATCAGTTACCCTCCAGCAACCTATTGTCACTATTTCCACTAAACTATTTTTGCTTGTAGCTAGGTTAGGTCCTCTTATGCTGCGCTGACTTGGGTCTTACATAGAGCTGATCTGGAGATAAATCATCCATTTATCTCCAGGTGTCTCTGCCCATCCTGCTGGCTCCCATTGTTCCTTTTCCCCCTTGATTGCCTGCTTTTGTAACTGAATCAACGGGTCATAATCCACAAGGGGTGAGGTCTGAGGGGGTACCTGTACCACCCCAAGCCCTGAAGGATCAATCTGGGCTTCTGTGTGGTTGTATTCACAGCCTTCTCAGCCAGGTGATATCTGATTGCCTCTTTTGAGCCATCCTTAGAGTGGCCTTTTGTTATGGAGTGGCTTTCAGGCCACTCTTTTGGGCAGCAGGAGGGTTTCCATCAGTGCCTTCACACCTTTACTGTTTTTAATTGGTTTTTTCATTTGCTTGTCAAGAATGACCTTGCTTTCCAGATGGGTCCATGGTAATCAGTAATGCCAAAGGCATAGTATGAGTCCTTGTAGTCCGTGTCTTCTTGAGCATGCTTGCATGCTTCTTCCAGAGCTCGTAATTCTGACTGACATGTGAGATGGAAGGGGTTCGGCTTTGGCCACAACATAACCTGTTTAGAACCTGCCTGCTTGACCATACCACAATGCATCCACAAAGAGTGTAAAATCAGGGTTGTCTAATGACTGATCAACAACATGACTGAATCCCCTGTCTCCCGGGCCATTAGCTTGTGCATGGTCATGTGTATCAGGCTGAAAGGAAAACTGTAAAATGATTATTTGCTTTTGCAGCAGCAGCTGGTTGTCATTGTGTTAAGGCACTCTGCCCCCCCCCCCCCGAGCGCCAGGTGGGGTGCCCTGATCTTCCCGCACCCCACTGTCCCTGTCTACTTGCCTCAGCCCTGGCTAACCACAGGCGGACAACTGGACGGCGGTCCCTGCACTGGCTAGGGACCTGGCGACTGACAAGATGTGACTAACTGATGGAGGGAACAGAGTGCCGACAGAGAAGGCAGATGGAAATGACCAACAGAAAATACAGAGAAAGCAAAGCTGGAAATGGAAGCTGACAGGCAAACTAGAGGGTGAACTAAGACTTAGCTGCAGAAAGGACCGACTAGATGCTAGCAGAACCAATAACTGGCAGTGAGCTCAGGTCACTGCCAGCCTTAAAACTGCAAGCCTCCGCCCAGGGGCGGAGAGTGAGAGGAGCCGACTCTCCCACTGCTGCATAAGAAAGGTGGATGAGTGCGGGCGGCACCCTACGGGCGGACACGCCCATGCCGCCGCACACTGGCTGCCCCACGCCGCCGGGAGAGCCCCGACTCCAGAGCTCCAGGACGCCGGAGCCGACAACGGAGCGGCGCGCGCCGACCACGGGACCTTGCACCGCCATGCATGGTAACAGTTATTATTGAAGGGGATAGAATTTACAACTTCATTATCATGTCAAAATCTAGTAATAACAAAAGATACAACGTAGAACTTCATTATAATGCTATATAGAACTCCATTATGATGTCATAATGTAATGTAAAACTGCATTATGATGTCATAATCTACTCATAGTAGGGGGTAGAACTTACAACTCCATTATGATGTCACAATCTAGTAATAACAAAAGATACAATGTAGAATTTCATTATAATGTAGCATAGAACTCCATTATGATGTCATAATGTAATGTAAAACTGCATTATGATGTCATAATCTATTAATCGTAGGGGATAGAATTTACAACTCCATTATTATGTCACAATCTAGTAATAGCAAAAGATACAACATACAACGTAATTATAATGTAATATACAGCTCCATTATGTCATAATGTGAAACTGCATTATGCCGTCTTAATCTATTCATAGTAGGGGATAGGATTTACAACTCCATTATGATGTCACAATCTAGTACTATTAAAGGATACAACGTAGAACAACATTATTATGTAATATAGAACTCCATTATGATGTCATAATGTAAAACTGCATTATGATGTCATAATGTATTTATAGTAGGGGGTAGAATTTACAACTCCATTATGATGTCACAATCTAGTAATAACAAAAGATACAATGTAGAACTTCATTATAATGCTATATAGAACTCCATTATGATGTCATAATCTACTCATAGTAGGGGGTAGAACTTTAAACTCCATTATGATGTCACAATCTAGTAATAACAAAAGATACAATGTAGAACAACATTATTATGTAATATAGAATTCCATTATGATGTCATAATGCAAAACTGCATTATAATGTCATAATCTATTAATGGTAGGGTATAGAATTTACAACTCCATTATGATGTCACAATCTAGTAATAACAAAAGATACAACGTAGAACAACATTTTTATGTAATATAGAACTGCATTATGATGTCATAATCTAAAACTGCATTATGATGTCATAATCTATTAATAGCAGGTGATAGAATTTACAACTCCATTATGATGTCACAATCTAGTAATAACAAAACATACAATGTAGAACTTCATTATAATGTAGTATAGAACTCCATTATGATGTCATAATGTAAAACTGCATGATGATGTCATAATCTATTCATAGCAGGTAATAGAATTTACAACTTCATTATGATGTCACAATCTAGTAACAACAAAAGATACAACGCAGAACAACATTATTATTAGAGATGAGCGAACACGTTCGGCTCCGCCCCTTTTTCGCCCGAACACCGAACTTTGCGAACACTTCAGTGTTCGGGCGAAAAAGTTCGGGGGCCGCCGTGGCAGCGCGGGGGGGGTGCCGCGGGGAGTGGGGGGGAGAGGGAGAGAGAGAGGGCTCCCCCCTGTTCCCCGCTACTGCCGCCCGCGCCGCCGCGCATCTCCCCGCCCCCCGGCGGCACCCGGACACTTACGCGCGAACACTGCAGTGTTCGGCAAAGCCGGTGTCCGGGTGCGGATGTGTCCGTAACGGACATGTTCGCTCATCTCTAGTCATAATCTATTCATAGCAGGTAATAGAGTTTACAACTCCATTATGATGTCACAATCTAGTAATAACAAAAGATAGAATGTAGAACTTCATTATAATGTAGTATAGAACTGCATTATAATGTCATAATGTAAAACTGCATTATAATGTCATAATCTATTCATAGCAGGTAATAGAATTTACAACTCCATTATGATGTCACAATCTAGTAATAACAAAAGATACAATATAGAACATTATTATGTAATATAGAATTCCATTATGATGTCATAATGCAAAACTGCATTATGATGTCATAATGTATTCATAGGGGATAGAATTTACAACTCCATTATGATGTCACAATCTAGTAATAACAAAACATACAACATAGAACAACATCATTATGTAATATAGAACTCCATTATGATGTCATAATGTGAAACTGCATTATGACGTCATAATCTATTCATAGTAAGTGATAGGATTTGCAACTCCATTATGATGTCACAATCTAGAAATAACAAAAGATACAATGTAGAACATTATTATGTAAGATAGAACTCCATTGTGATGTCATAATGTAATGTAAAACTGCATTATGATGTCATAATTTATTCATGGTAGGGGGTAGACTTTACAACTCCATTATGATGTCACAATCTAGTAATATTAAAAGATACAACATAGAAAAACATTATGTAATATAGAACTCCATTATGATGTCATAATGTAAAACTGCATTATGATGTCATGATGTATTTATGGTAGGGGATAGAATTTACAACTCCATTATGATGTCACAATCTAGTAATAACAAAATATAGAATGTAGAACTTCATTATAATGTAGTATAGAACTGCATTATAATGTCATAATGTAAAACTGCATTATAATGTCATAATCTATTTATAGCAGGTAATAGAATTTGCAACTCCATTATGATGTCACAATCTAGTAATAACAAATGATACAATGTAGAACAACATTATTATGTAATATAGAATTCCATTATGATGTCATAATGTATTCATAGTGGATAGAATTTACAACTCCATTATGATGTCACAATCTAGTAATAACAAAACATACAACGTAGAACAACATCATTATGTAATATAGAACTCCATTATGATGTCATAATGTGAAACTGCATTATGACGTCATAATCTATTCATAGTAAGTGATAGGATTTGCAACTTAAAATTTACAACTCCATTATGATGTCAGAATCTAGTAATAACAAAACATACAACGTAGAACAACATCATTATGTAATATAGAACTCCATTATGATGTCATAATGTGAAACTGCATTATGACGTCAAAATCTATTCATAGTAAGTGATAGGATTTGCAACTCCATTATGATGTCACAATCTAGAAATAACAAAAGATACAATGTAGAACATTATTATGTAAGATAGAACTCCATTGTGATGTCATAATGTAATGTAAAACTGCATTATGATGTCATAATCTATTGATGGTAGGGGTAGTCTTTACAACTCCATTATGATGTCACAATCTAGTAATATTAAAAGATACAACGTAGAAAAACATTATGTAATATAGAACTCCATTATGATGTCATAATGTAAAACTGCATTATGATGTCATGATGTATTTATGGTAGGGGATAGAATTTACAACTCCATTATGATGTCACAATCCAGTAATAGCAAAAGATAGAATGTAGAACTTCATTATAATGTAGTATAGAACTGCATTATAATGTCATAATGTAAAACTGCATTATAATGTCATAATCTATTCATAGCAGGTAATAGAATTTACAACTCCATTATGATGTCACACCCTAGTAATAACAAAAGATACAATGTAGAACAACATTATTATGTAATATAGAATTCCATTATGATGTCATAATGCAAAACTGCATTATAATGTCATAATCTATTAATGGTAGGGTATAGAATTTACAACTCCATTATGATGTCACAATCTAGTAATAACAAAAGATACAACGTAGAACAACCTTTTTATGTAATATAGAACTGCATTATGATGTCATAATCTAAAACTGCATTATGATGTCATAATCTATTAATAGCAGGTGATAGAATTTACAACTCCATTATGATGTCACAATCTAGTAATAACAAAACATACAATGTAGAACTTCATTATAATGTAGTATAGAACTCCATTAGGATGTCATAATGTAAAACTGCATGATGATGTCATAATCTATTCATAGCAGGTAATAGAATTTACAACTCCATTATGATGTCACAATCTAGTAACAACAAAAGATACAACGCAGAACAACATTATTATGTAATATAGAACTCCATTATGATGTCATAATCTAAAACTGCATTATGATGTCATCTATTAAGAGCAGGTGATAGAATTTACAACTCCATTATGATGTCACAATCTAGTAATAACAAAACATACAATGTAGAACAACATCATTATCTATATATATAAAATTGAATGTATGTCTGTCTGCGTGCGTGCGTGTCTGTCTGTCTGCGTGTCTGTCTGTTTGTCCTTTATGCGCTACTACACCATTCATCCGATCGCCATGAAACTTTGGGAAGTTGTTGAATACACTCCTGGGAAGATTATAGGCATAGTACAACTATCCTACGATAAATGGCGCGCGCGCGAGCGTCGTCGAAAGTTACGACCCCCCACGTAGATCGAATAAGTAAGCCACCTGCTATTGTGATGTCATCACTGCCATTGTGATGTCATCAACATCGGACGCCCTTGAACATGCCCCAACATGTTCTATAAAGCTGCATTGTGATGTCATTAAGGCTCTATTATGACACGTACAGCACGCCAGCCATTTACAGTCAGTCTCCATTGGAGTTGGAAGTGGGTAAACAAGTACTAGGATATCTTCCTAAGAAGCCACAGCAGCCGGATAAATTGTATGTTCCACCCAACGGCTATTTTATTCAGCCCGCAAGGGGGAAGCAGCGGCCTACAAAATCTCATTCAGGTAGGTAGGTTCAGTTCTTGGAGGTTGGGGAATGCTTATGGGCAAGGCCTTATGTCTCATCCCAACTCGATTATTCAATTCTAAGCGCAAAAGAATTAGCGTCCAAATTTTATGTACGGAATTTAATTCTCTCACTTCCCAATTTCATAGAAACTTGAAATTTGGCATGAGCATTGATTATGTCATAAATGGGAAAAGCTAATCGGTCCCAACTTGATTATTCAATTCAAAGCGCCAAAGAATTAGCGTTCAAATTTTACGTACGGAATCTAATTCTCTCATTTTCTGATGTCATAGATAGATAGATAGATAGACTGTATGCAATAACCCTGATAGACAGATAGATAGATAGATAGACTGTATGCAATAACCCTGATAGACAGATAGATAGATAGATAGATAGATAGATAGATAGATAGATAGATAGACTGTATGCAATGACACGTACAGCTTGGAACCATAAATACTAGAGCACGCCAGCCATTTACAGTCAGTCTCCATTGGAGTTGGAAGTGGGCAAACATGTACTAGGCTATCTTCCCAAGAAGCCACAGCAGCCAGATAAATTGGATGTTCCACACAACGGCTATTTTATTCAGCCTGCAAGGGGGAAACAGCGGCCTACAAAGCTTATTGGTCGCTGCTGCCGTCATTTTTAAAAAAGGTACGCTCAGTTCTTTCATGGAGAACAATGTTTAGTGGAGAACTCGCTTATTGGATACGATGTTGCGAGCTGGGCAAAACCCCTAGAATAATCCACGGCACACAGGCAGACAAGCAAAGTGTAAATAACTGGATTGGATAGCTGCGCTAAAATTCTTGCTTGGTTGCTATTTCTTATACTGCTGAGGTAACATAAAAGCTGTGCTGTGATTGGTTGTTATTTCCTATACCCCTGAGGTAAAATAAAAGCTGCACTGTGATTGGTTGCTATTTCTTATACTGCTGAGGTAACATGAAAGCTGCTGTGCTGTGATTGGTTGTTATATATTATACCGCTGAGGTAACTTGAAAGCTACGCTTTGATTGGTTGTTATCTAGATATATAAAAACGAATGTATGTATGTATGTATGTCTGTCTTCGCAGCAACGCGCGACGGGTACGCTAGTGTAATATAAAACTCCATTATGATGTCATAATGTGAAACTGCATTATGACGTCATAATCTATTCAAAGTAGGGGATAGGATTTACAACTCCATTATGATGTCACAATCTAGTAATTACAAAAGATAGAATGTAGAACTTCATTATAATGTAGTATAGAACTGCATTATGATGTCCTAATGTAAAACTGCATTATGATGTCATAATCTATTCATAGCAGGTAATAGAATTTACAACTCCGTTATGATGTCACATTTTAGTAATAACAAAAGATACAATGTAGAACAACATTATTATGTAATATAGAACTCCATTATGATGTCATAATGCAAAACAGCATTATGATGTCATAATGTACTTATGGTAGGGGATAGAATTTACAACTCCATTATGATGTCATAATTTAAAACTGCATTATGATGTCATAATGTATTCATAGGGGATAGAATTTACAACTCCATTATGATGTCACAATCTAGTAATAACAAAACATACAACATAGAACAACATCATTATGTAATATAGAACTCCATTATGATGTCATAATGTGAAACTGCATTATGACGTCATAATCTATTCATAGTAAGTGATAGGATTTGCAACTCCATTATGATGTCACAATCTAGAAATAACAAAAGATACAATGTAGAACATTATTATGTAAGATAGAACTCCATTGTGATGTCATAATGTAATGTAAAACTGCATTATGATGTCATAATTTATTCATGGTAGGGGGTAGACTTTACAACTCCATTATGATGTCACAATCTAGTAATATTAAAAGATACAACATAGAAAAACATTATGTAATATAGAACTCCATTATGATGTCATAATGTAAAACTGCATTATGATGTCATGATGTATTTATGGTAGGGGATAGAATTTACAACTCCATTATGATGTCACAATCTAGTAATAACAAAATATAGAATGTAGAACTTCATTATAATGTAGTATAGAACTGCATTATAATGTCATAATGTAAAACTGCATTATAATGTCATAATCTATTTATAGCAGGTAATAGAATTTGCAACTCCATTATGATGTCACAATCTAGTAATAACAAAAGATACAATGTAGAACAACATTATTATGTAATATAGAATTCCATTATGATGTCATAATGCAAAACTGCATTATGATGTCATAATGTATTCATAGTGGATAGAATTTACAACTCCATTATGATGTCACAATCTAGTAATAACAAAACATACAACGTAGAACAACATCATTATGTAATATAGAACTCCATTATGATGTCATAATGTGAAACTGCATTATGACGTCAAAATCTATTCATAGTAAGTGATAGGATTTGCAACTCCATTATGATGTCACAATCTAGAAATAACAAAAGATACAATGTAGAACATTATTATGTAAGATAGAACTCCATTGTGATGTCATAATGTAATGTAAAACTGCATTATGATGTCATAATCTATTGATGGTAGGGGTAGACTTTACAACTCCATTATGATGTCACAATCTAGTAATATTAAAAGATACAACGTAGAAAAACATTATGTAATATAGAACTCCATTATGATGTCATAATGTAAAACTGCATTATGATGTCATGATGTATTTATGGTAGGGGATAGAATTTACAACTCCATTATGATGTCACAATCCAGTAATAGCAAAAGATAGAATGTAGAACTTCATTATAATGTAGTATAGAACTGCATTATAATGTCATAATGTAAAACTGCATTATAATGTCATAATCTATTCATAGCAGGTAATAGAATTTACAACTCCATTATGATGTCACACCCTAGTAATAACAAAAGATACAATGTAGAACAACATTATTATGTAATATAGAATTCCATTATGATGTCATAATGCAAAACTGCATTATAATGTCATAATCTATTAATGGTAGGGTATAGAATTTACAACTCCATTATGATGTCACAATCTAGTAATAACAAAAGATACAACGTAGAACAACCTTTTTATGTAATATAGAACTGCATTATGATGTCATAATCTAAAACTGCATTATGATGTCATAATCTATTAATAGCAGGTGATAGAATTTACAACTCCATTATGATGTCACAATCTAGTAATAACAAAACATACAATGTAGAACTTCATTATAATGTAGTATAGAACTCCATTAGGATGTCATAATGTAAAACTGCATGATGATGTCATAATCTATTCATAGCAGGTAATAGAATTTACAACTCCATTATGATGTCACAATCTAGTAACAACAAAAGATACAACGCAGAACAACATTATTATGTAATATAGAACTCCATTATGATGTCATAATCTAAAACTGCATTATGATGTCATCTATTAAGAGCAGGTGATAGAATTTACAACTCCATTATGATGTCACAATCTAGTAATAACAAAACATACAACGTAGAACAACATCATTATCTATATATATAAAATTGAATGTATGTCTGTCTGCGTGCGTGCGTGTCTGTCTGTCTGCGTGTCTGTCTGTTTGTCCTTTATGCGCTACTACACCATTCATCCGATCGCCATGAAACTTTGGGAAGTTGTTGAATACACTCCTGGGAAGATTATAGGCATAGTACAACTATCCTATGACAAATGGCGCGCGCGCGAGCGTCGTCGAAAGTTACGACCCCCCACGTAGATCGAATAAGTAAGCCACCTGCTATTGTGATGTCATCACTGCCATTGTGATGTCATCAACATCGGACGCCCTTGAACATGCCCCAACATGTTCTATAAAGCTGCATTGTGATGTCATTAAGGCTCTATTATGACACGTACAGCACGCCAGCCATTTACAGTCAGTCTCCATTGGAGTTGGAAGTGGGTAAACAAGTACTAGGATATCTTCCTAAGAAGCCACAGCAGCCGGATAAATTGTATGTTCCACCCAACGGCTATTTTATTCAGCCCGCAAGGGGGAAGCAGCGGCCTACAAAATCTCATTCAGGTAGGTAGGTTCAGTTCTTGGAGGTTGGAGAATGCTTATGGGCAAGGCCTTATGTCTCATCCCAACTCGATTATTCAATTCTAAGCGCAAAAGAATTAGCGTCCAAATTTTATGTACGGAATTTAATTCTCTCACTTCCCAATTTCATAGAAACTTGAAATTTGGCATGAGCATTGATTATGTCATAAATGGGAAAAGCTAATCGGTCCCAACTTGATTATTCAATTCAAAGCGCCAAAGAATTAGCGTTCAAATTTTACGTACGGAATCTAATTCTCTCATTTTCTGATGTCATAGATAGATAGATAGATAGATAGATAGATAGATAGATAGACTGTATGCAATGACACGTACAGCTTGGAACCATAAATACTAGAGCACGCCAGCCATTTACAGTCAGTCTCCATTGGAGTTGGAAGTGGGCAAACATGTACTAGGCTATCTTTCCAAGAAGCCACAGCAGCCAGATAAATTGGATGTTCCACACAACGGCTATTTTATTCAGCCTGCAAGGGGGAAACAGCGGCCTACAAAGCTTATTGGTCGCTGCTGCCGTCATTTTTAAAAAAGGTACGCTCAGTTCTTTCATGGAGAACAATGTTTAGTGGAGAACTCGCTTATTGGATACAATGTTGCGAGCTGGGCAAAACCCCTAGAATAATCCACGGCACACAGGCAGACAAGCAAAGTGTAAATAACTGGATTGGATAGCTGCGCTAAAATTCTTGCTTGGTTGCTATTTCTTATACTGCTGAGGTAACATAAAAGCTGTGCTGTGATTGGTTGTTATTTCCTATACCCCTGAGGTAAAATAAAAGCTGCACTGTGATTGGTTGCTATTTCTTATACTGCTGAGGTAACATGAAAGCTGCTGTGCTGTGATTGGTTGTTATATATTATACCGCTGAGGTAACTTGAAAGCTACGCTTTGATTGGTTGTTATCTAGATATATAAAAACGAATGTATGTATGTATGTATGTCTGTCTTCGCAGCAACGCGCGACGGGTACGCTAGTGTAATATAAAACTCCATTATGATGTCATAATGTGAAACTGCATTATGACGTCATAATCTATTCATAGTAGGGGATAGGATTTACAACTCCATTATGATGTCACAATCTAGTAATTACAAAAGATAGAATGTAGAACTTCATTATAATGTAGTATAGAACTGCATTATGATGTCCTAATGTAAAACTGCATTATGATGTCATAATCTATTCATAGCAGGTAATAGAATTTACAACTCCGTTATGATGTCACAATTTAGTAATAACAAAAGATACAATGTAGAACAACATTATTATGTAATATAGAACTCCATTATGATGTCATAATGCAAAACAGCATTATGATGTCATAATGTACTTATGGTAGGGGATAGAATTTACAACTCCATTATGATGTCATAATTTAAAACTGCATTATGATGTCATAATGTATTCATAGGGGATAGAGTTTACAACTCCATTATGATGTCACAATCTAGTAATAACAAAACATACAACGTAGAACATCATTATATAATATAGAACTCCATTATGATGTCATAATGTAAAACCTGCATTATGACGTCATAAGCTATTCATAGTAGGGGATAGGATTTACAACTCCATTAAGACGTCACAATCTAGTAATAACAAAAGATACAATGTAGAACAACATTATTATGTAATATAGAACTCCATTGTGATGTCATAAAGTAAAACTGCATTATGATGTCATAATCTATTCATGGTAGGGGATAGAATTTACAACTCCATGATGATGTCTTAATCTAGTAATAACAAAAGATACAATGTAGAACTTCATTATAATGTAGTATAGAACTCCATTATGATGTCATAATGTGAAACTGCATTATGACGTCATAATCTATTCATAGTAGGTGATAGGATTTACAACTCCATTATGATGTCACAATCTAGTAATAACAAAAGATACAATGTAGAACTTAATTATATTGTACTATAGAACTCCATTATGATGTCATAATGTAAAACTGCATTATGATGTCATAATCTATTCATGGTAGGGGATAGTATTTAAAACTTCATTATGATGTCAGAAATTAGTAGTAAGAAAAGATACAACGTAGAGCAACATTATTATCTATATATATAAAATTGAATGTATGTCTGTCTGCGTGCGTGCGTGTCTGCGTGTCTGCGTGTCTGTTTGTCCTTTATGCGCTACTACACCATTCATCCGATCGCCATGAAACTTTGGGAAGTTGTTAAGTACACTCCTGGGAAGATTATAGGCATAGTACAAATATCCTACGATAAATGGCGCGCGCGAGCGTCGTCGAAAGTTACACCCCCCCCCACGTAGATCGAATAAGTAAGCCACCTGCTATTGCGACCACTGAGGTTTTGTAGGCCGCTGCTTCCC
Source organism: Eleutherodactylus coqui (assembly GCF_035609145.1). Taxonomy (NCBI): domain Eukaryota; kingdom Metazoa; phylum Chordata; class Amphibia; order Anura; family Eleutherodactylidae; genus Eleutherodactylus; species Eleutherodactylus coqui. Next base: position 2,014,350 of record NW_027102295.1, on the reverse strand, counting down.
CCTTGCAGGCTGAATAAAATAGCCGTTGTGTGGAACATCCAATTTATCCGGCTGCTGTGGCTTCTTGGGAAGATAGCCTAGTACATGTTTGCCCACTTCCAACTCCAATGGAGACTGACTGTAAATGGCTGGCGTGCTCTAGTATTTATGGTTTCAAGCTGTACGTGTCATTGCATACAGTCTATCTATCTATCTATCTATCTATCTATCTATCTCCATATCTATCTGTCAGGGTTATTGCATACAGTCTATCTATCTATCTATCTATCTATCTATCTATCTATCTATCTATCTATCTATCTATGACATCAGGAAATGAGAGAATTAGATTCCGTACGTAAAATTTGAACGCTAATTCTTTGGCGCTTTGAATTGAATAATCGAGTTGGGACCCATTAACTTTTCCTATTTATGACATAATCAATGCTCGTGGCAAATTTCAAGTTTCTATGACATTGGGAAGTGAGAGAATTAAGTTGGGATGAGACATAAGGCCTTGCCCATAAGCATTCCCCAACCTCCAAGAACTGAACCTACCTACCTGAATGAGATTTTTTAGGCCGCTGCTTCCCCCTTGCGGGCTGAATAAAATAGCCGTTGGGTGGAACATACAATTTATCCGGCTGCTGTGGCTTCTTGGGAAGATAGCCTAGTACTTGTTTACCCACTTCCAACTCCAATGGTAATTGGCTGGCGTGCTCTAGTGGTTCCAAGCTGTACGTGTCATAATAGAGCCTTAATGACATCACAATGCAGCTTTATAGAACATGTTGGGGCATGTTCAAGGGCGTCCGATGTTGATGACATCAGTGATGACATCACAATAGCAGGTGGCTTACTTATTCGATCTACGTGGGGGGGGTGTAACTTTCGACGACGCTCGCGCGCGCGCCATTTGTCGTAGGATATTTGTACTATGCCTATAATCTTCCCAGGAATGTACTTAACAACTTCCCAAAGTTTCATGGCGATCGGATGAATGGTGTAGTAGCGCATAAAGGACAAACAGACACGCAGACACGCACGCACGCAGACAGTCATACATTCAATTTTATATATATAGACTAGCGTACCCGTCGCGCGTTGCTGCGAAGACAGACATACATACATACATTCGTTTTTATATATCTAGATGACGGCAGCAGCGACCACTGAGGTTTTGTAGGCCGCTGCTTCCCCCTTGCAGGCTGAATAAAATAGCCGTTGTGTGGAACATCCAATTTATCCGGCTGCTGTGGCTTCTTGGGAAGATAGCCTAGTACATGTTTGCCCACTTCCAACTCCAAAGGAGACTGACTGTAAATGGCTGGCGTGCTCTAGTATTTATGGTTTCAAGCTGTACGTGTCATTGCATACAGTCTATCTATCTATCTATCTATCTATCTATCTATCTATCTATCTATCTATCTATCTATCTCCATATCTATCTATCAGGGTTATTGCATACAGTCTATCTATCTATCTATCTATCTATCTATCTATCTATCTATCTATCTATGACATCAGGAAATGAGAGAATTAGATTCCGTACGTAAAATTTGAACGCTAATTCTTTGGCGCTTTGAATTGAATAATCGAGTTGGGACCCATTAACTTTTCCTATTTATGACATAATCAATGCTCGTGGCAAATTTCAAGTTTCTATGACATTGGGAAGTGAGAGAATTAAGTTGGGATGAGACATAAGGCCTTGCCCATAAGCATTCCCCAACCTCCAAGAACTGAACCTACCTACCTGAATGAGATTTTGTAGGCCGCTGCTTCCCCCTTGCGGGCTGAATAAAATAGCCGTTGGGTGGAACATACAATTTATCCGGCTGCTGTGGCTTCTTGGGAAGATAGCCTAGTACTTGTTTACCCACTTCCAACTCCAATGGTAATTGGCTGGCGTGCTCTAGTGGTTCCAAGCTGTACGTGTCATAATAGAGCCTTAATGACATCACAATGCAGCTTTATAGAACATGTTGGGGCATGTTCAAGGGCGTCCGATGTTGATGACATCAGTGATGACATCACAATAGCAGGTGGCTTACTTATTCGATCTACGTGGGGGGGGGGTGTAACTTTCGACGACGCTCGCGCGTGCGCCATTTATCGTAGGATATTTGTACTATGCCTATAATCTTCCCAGGAGTGTACTTAACAACTTCCCAAAGTTTCATGGCGATCGGATGAATGGTGTAGTAGCGCATAAAGGACAAACAGACACGCAGACACGCACGCACGCAGACAGACATACATTCAATTTTATATATATAGACTAGCGTACCCGTCGCGCGTTGCTGCAAAGACAGACATACATACATACATTCGTTTTTATATATCTAGATGACGGCAGCAGCGACCACTGAGGTTTTGTAGGCCGCTGCTTCCCCCTTGCAGGCTGAATAAAATAGCCGTTGTGTGGAACATCCAATTTATCCGGCTGCTGTGGCTTCTTGGGAAGATAGCCTAGTACATGTTTGCCCACTTCCAACTCCAATGGAGACTGACTGTAAATGGCTGGCGTGCTCTAGTATTTATGGTTTCAAGCTGTACGTGTCATTGCATACAGTCTATCTATCTATCTATCTATCTATCTATCTATCTATCTATCTATCTATCTATCTATCTATCAGGGTTATTGCATACAGTCTATCTATCTATCTATCTATGACATCAGGAAATGAGAGAATTAGATTCCGTACGTAAAATTTGAACGCTAATTCTTTGGCGCTTTGAATTGAATAATCGAGTTGGGACCCATTAACTTTTCCTATTTATGACATAATCAATGCTCGTGCCAATTTTAAGTTTCTATGACATTGGGAAGTGAGAGAATTAAGTTGGGATGAGACATAAGGCCTTGCCCATAAGCATTCCCCAACCTCCAAGAACTGAACCTACCTACCTGAATGAGATTTTGTAGGCCGCTGCTTCCCCCTTGCGGGCTGAATAAAATAGCCGTTGGGTGGAACATACAATTTATCCGGCTGCTGTGGCTTCTTAGGAAGATATCCTAGTACTTGTTTACCCACTTCCAACTCCAATGGTAACTGGCTGGCGTGCTCTAGTGGTTCCAAGCTGTACGTGTCATAATACAGCCTTAATGACATCACAATGCAGCTTTATAGAACATGTTGGGGCATGTTCAAGGGCGTCCGATGTTGATGACATCAGTGATGACATCACAATAGCAGGTGGCTTACTTATTCGATCTACGTGGGGGGGGGCGTAACTTTCGACGACGCTCGCGCGCCATTTTATCGTAGGATATTTGTACTATGCCTATAATCTTCCCAGGAGTGTACTTAACAACTTCCCAAAGTTTCATGGCGATCGGATGAATGGAGTAGTAGCGCATAAAGGACAAACAGACACGCACGCAGACACGCACGCACGCAGACAGACATACATTCAATTTTATATATATAGATATAGAACTCCATTATGATGTCATAATATAATGTAAAACTGCATTATGATGTCATAATCTATTCATGGTAAGGGATAGAATTTACAACTCTATTATGATGTCACAATCTAGTAGTAACAAAGGATACAATGTAGAACAACATTATTATGTAATATAGAACTCCATTATGATGTCATAATGTAAAACTGCATTATGATGTCATAATGTATTTATAGTAGGGGATAGAATTTGCAACACCATTATGATGTCACAATCTAGTAATAACAAGAGATGCAATGTAGAACTTCATTATAATGTAGTATAGAACTCCATTAACATGTCATAATGTAATGTAAAACTGCATTATGATGTCATAATCTATTAATCGTAGGGGATAGAATTTACAACTCCATTATGATGTCACAATGTATTAATAACAAGATACAACATACAACTTATTTATAATGTAAAATAGAACTCCATTATGATGTCATAATGTAAATCTGCATTATGATGTCATAATCTATTCATAGCAGGTGATAGAATTTACAACTCCATTATGATGTGACAATTTAGTAATAACAAACGATACAATGTAGAACTTCTTTATAATGTAGTATAGAACTCCATTATGATGTCATAATGTAATGTAAAACTGCATTATGATGTCATAATCTATTTATGGTAGGGGATAGAATTTACAACTCCATTATGATCTCTTAATCTAGTAATAACAAAAGATAGAATGTAGAACTTCATTATAATGTAGTCTAGAACTGCTTTATAATGTCATAATTAGAGATGAGCGAGCGTACTCGGAAAAGCACTACTCGCTCGAGTAATTTGCTTTATCCGAGTATCGCTGTGCTCGTCCCTGAAGATTCGGGTGCCGGCACGGAGCGGGGAGCTGCAGGGGAGAGCGGGGAGGAACGGAGGTAAGATCTTTTTTCTCCCTCTCTCCCACCCGCTCTCCCCTGCCCCCCGCTGCGACTCACCTGTCAGCCGCAGCGGCACCCGAATCTTCAGGGACGAGCACAGCGATACTCGAATAAAGCAAATTACTCGAGCAAGTAGTGCTTTTCCGAGTACGCTCGCTCATCTCTAGTCATAATGTAAAACTGCATTATAATGTCATAATCTATTCATAGCAGGTAATAGAATTTACAACTCCATTATGATGTCACAATCTAGTAATAACAAAAGATACAATGTAGAACTTAATTATATTGTACTATAGAACTCCATTATGATGTCATAATGTAAAACTGCATTATGATGTCATAATCTATTCATGGTAGGGGATAGTATTTAAAACTTCATTATGATGTCAGAAATTAGTAGTAAGAAAAGATACAACGTAGAGCAACATTATTATCTATATATATAAAATTGAATGTATGTCTGTCTGCGTGCGTGCGTGTCTGCGTGTCTGCGTGTCTGCGTGTCTGTTTGTCCTTTATGCGCTACTACACCATTCATCCGATCGCCATGAAACTTTGGGAAGTTGTTAAGTACACTCCTGGGAAGATTATAGGCATAGTACAAATATCCTACGATAAATGGCGCGCGCGAGCGTCGTCGAAAGTTACACCCCCCCCCACGTAGATCGAATAAGTAAGCCACCTGCTATTGCGACCACTGAGGTTTTGTAGGCCGCTGCTTCCCCCTTGCAGGCTGAATAAAATAGCCGTTGTGTGGAACATCCAATTTATCCGGCTGCTGTGGCTTCTTGGGAAGATAGCCTAGTACATGTTTGCCCACTTCCAACTCCAATGGAGACTGACTGTAAATGGCTGGCGTGCTCTAGTATTTATGGTTTCAAGCTGTACGTGTCATTGCATACAGTCTATCTATCTATCTATCTATCTATCTATCTATCTATCTATCTATCTATCTATCTATCTATCTATCTATCTATCTATCTCCATATCTATCTGTCAGGGTTATTGCATACAGTCTATCTATCTATCTATCTATCTATCTATCTATGACATCAGGAAATGAGAGAATTAGATTCCGTACGTAAAATTTGAACGCTAATTCTTTGGCGCTTTGAATTGAATAATCGAGTTGGGACCCATTAACTTTTCCTATTTATGACATAATCAATGCTCGTGGCAAATTTCAAGTTTCTATGACATTGGGAAGTGAGAGAATTAAGTTGGGATGAGACATAAGGCCTTGCCCATAAGCATTCCCCAACCTCCAAGAACTGAACCTACCTACCTGAATGAGATTTTGTAGGCCGCTGCTTCCCCCTTGCGGGCTGAATAAAATAGCCGTTGGGTGGAACATACAATTTATCCGGCTGCTGTGGCTTCTTGGGAAGATAGCCTAGTACTTGTTTACCCACTTCCAACTCCAATGGTAATTGGCTGGCGTGCTCTAGTGGTTCCAAGCTGTACGTGTCATAATAGAGCCTTAATGACATCACAATGCAGCTTTATAGAACATGTTGGGGCATGTTCAAGGGCGTCCGATGTTGATGACATCAGTGATGACATCAGAATAGCAGGTGGCTTACTTATTCGATCTACGTGGGGGGGGTGCAACTTTCGACGACGCTCGCGCGCGCGCCATTTATCGTAGGATATTTGTACTATGCCTATAATCTTCCCAGGAGTGTACTTAACAACTTCCCAAAGTTTCATGGCGATCGGATGAATGGTGTAGTAGCGCATAAAGGACAAGCAGACACGCAGACACGCACGCACGCAGACAGACATACATTCAATTTTATATATATAGATAAAAGTCCATTATGATGTCATAATGTAAAACTGCATTATGATGTCATAATGTATTTATAGTAGGGGATAGAGTTTACAACTCCATTATGATGTCATAATGTAATATAAAACTGCATTATGATGTCATAATCTATTCATGGTAGGGGATAGAATTTACAACTCCATTATGATGTCACAATCTAGTAATAACAAAAGATATAACGTAGAACAACATTATTATGTAATATAGAACTCCAGTATGATGTCATAATTTGAAACTGCATGATGATGTCATAATCTATTCATAGCAGGTAATAGAGTTTACAACTCCATTATGATGTCACAATCTAGTAATAACAAAAGATACAATGTAGAACTTCATTATAATGTAGTATAGAACTCCATTATGATGTCATAATGTAAAAATGCATGATGATGTCATAATCTATTTATGGTAGGGGATAGTATTTAAAACTCCATTATGATGTCACAAATTAGTAATAACAAAAGATACAATGTAGATCTTCATTATAATGTAACTAGCGTACCCGTCGCGCGTTGCTGCGAAGACAGACATACATACATACATTCGTTTTTATATATCTAGATGACGGCAGCACCGACCACTGAGGTTTTGTAGGCCGCTGCTTCCCCCTTGCAGGCTGAATAAAATAGCCGTTGTGTGGAACATCCAATTTATCCGGCTGCTGTGGCTTCTTGGGAAGATAGCCTAGTACATGTTTGCCCACTTCCAACTCCAATGGAGACTGACTGTAAATGGCTGGCGTGCTCTAGTATTTATGGTTTCAAGCTGTACGTGTCATTGCATACAGTCTATCTATCTATCTATCTATCTATCTATCTATCTATCTATCTATCTATCTCCATATCTATCTATCAGGGTTATTGCATACAGTCTATCTATCTATCTATCTATCTATCTATCTATCTATCTATCTATCTATCTATCTATGACATCAGGAAATGAGAGAATTAGATTCCGTACGTAAAATTTGAACGCTAATTCTTTGGCGCTTTGAATTGAATAATCGAGTTGGGACCCATTAACTTTTCCTATTTATGACATAATCAATGCTCGTGCCAATTTTAAGTTTCTATGACATTGGGAAGTGAGAGAATTAAGTTGGGATGAGACATAAGGCCTTGCCCATAAGCATTCCCCAACCTCCAAGAACTGAACCTACCTACCTGAATGAGATTTTTTAGGCCGCTGCTTCCCCCTTGCGGGCTGAATAAAATAGCCGTTGGGTGGAACATACAATTTATCCGGCTGCTGTGGCTTCTTGGGAAGATAGCCTAGTACTTGTTTACCCACTTCCAACTCCAATGGTAATTGGCTGGCGTGCTCTAGTGGTTCCAAGCTGTACGTGTCATAATAGAGCCTTAATGACATCACAATGCAGCTTTATAGAACATGTTGGGGCATGTTCAAGGGTGTCCGATGTTGATGACATCAGTGATGACATCACAATAGCAGGTGGCTTACTTATTCGATCTACGTGGGGGGGGTGTAACTTTCGACGACGCTCGCGCGCGCGCCATTTGTCGTAGGATATTTGTACTATGCCTATAATCTTCCCAGGAGTGTACTTAACAACTTCCCAAAGTTTCATGGCGATCGGATGAATGGTGTAGTAGCGCATAAAGGACAAACAGACACGCAGACACGCACGCACGCAGACAGTCATACATTCAATTTTATATATATAGACTAGCGTACCCGTCGCGCGTTGCTGCGAAGACAGACATACATACATACATTCGTTTTTATATATCTAGATGACGGCAGCAGCGACCACTGAGGTTTTGTAGGCCGCTGCTTCCCCCTTGCAGGCTGAATAAAATAGCCGTTGTGTGGAACATCCAATTTATCCGGCTGCTGTGGCTTCTTGGGAAGATAGCCTAGTACATGTTTGCCCACTTCCAACTCCAATGGAGACTGACTGTAAATGGCTGGCGTGCTCTAGTATTTATGGTTTCAAGCTGTACGTGTCATTGCATACAGTCTATCTATCTATCTATCTATCTATCTATCTCCATATCTATCTATCAGGGTTATTGCATACAGTCTATCTATCTATCTATCTATCTATGACATCAGGAAATGAGAGAATTAGATTCCGTACGTAAAATTTGAACGCTAATTCTTTGGCGCTTTGAATTGAATAATCGAGTTGGGACCCATTAACTTTTCCTATTTATGACATAATCAATGCTCGTGGCAAATTTCAAGTTTCTATGACATTGGGAAGTGAGAGAATTAAGTTGGGATGAGACATAAGGCCTTGCCCATAAGCATTCCCCAACCTCCAAGAACTGAACCTACCTACCTGAATGAGATTTTGTAGGCCGCTGCTTCCCCCTTGCGGGCTGAATAAAATAGCCGTTGGGTGGAACATACAATTTATCCGGCTGCTGTGGCTTCTTGGGAAGATAGCCTAGTACTTGTTTACCCACTTCCAACTCCAATGGTAATTGGCTGGCGTGCTCTAGTGGTTCCAAGCTGTACGTGTCATAATAGAGCCTTAATGACATCACAATGCAGCTTTATAGAACATGTTGGGGCATGTTCAAGGGCGTCCGATGTTGATGACATCAGTGATGACATCACAATAGCAGGTGGCTTACTTATTCGATCTACGTGGGGGGGGGGTGTAACTTTCGACGACGCTCGCGCGCGCGCCATTTATCGTAGGATATTTGTACTATGCCTATAATCTTCCCAGGAGTGTACTTAACAACTTCCCAAAGTTTCATGGCGATCGGATGAATGGTGTAGTAGCGCATAAAGGACAAACAGACACGCAGACACGCACGCACGCAGACAGACATACATTCAATTTTATATATATAGACTAGCGTACCCGTCGCGCGTTGCTGCAAAGACAGACATACATACATACATTCGTTTTTATATATCTAGATGACGGCAGCAGCGACCACTGAGGTTTTGTAGGCCGCTGCTTCCCCCTTGCAGGCTGAATAAAATAGCCGTTGTGTGGAACATCCAATTTATCCGGCTGCTGTGGCTTCTTGGGAAGATAGCCTAGTACATGTTTGCCCACTTCCAACTCCAATGGAGACTGACTGTAAATGGCTGGCGTGCTCTAGTATTTATGGTTTCAAGCTGTACGTGTCATTGCATACAGTCTATCTATCTATCTATCTATCTATCTATCTATCTATCTATCTATCAGGGTTATTGCATACAGTCTATCTATCTATCTATCTATGACATCAGGAAATGAGAGAATTAGATTCCGTACGTAAAATTTGAACGCTAATTCTTTGGCGCTTTGAATTGAATAATCGAGTTGGGACCCATTAACTTTTCCTATTTATGACATAATCAATGCTCGTGCCAATTTTAAGTTTCTATGACATTGGGAAGTGAGAGAATTAAGTTGGGATGAGACATAAGGCCTTGCCCATAAGCATTCCCCAACCTCCAAGAACTGAACCTACCTACCTGAATGAGATTTTGTAGGCCGCTGCTTCCCCCTTGCGGGCTGAATAAAATAGCCGTTGGGTGGAACATACAATTTATCCGGCTGCTGTGGCTTCTTAGGAAGATATCCTAGTACTTGTTTACCCACTTCCAACTCCAATGGTAACTGGCTGGCGTGCTCTAGTGGTTCCAAGCTGTACGTGTCATAATACAGCCTTAATGACATCACAATGCAGCTTTATAGAACATGTTGGGGCATGTTCAAGGGCGTCCGATGTTGATGACATCAGTGATGACATCACAATAGCAGGTGGCTTACTTATTCGATCTACGTGGGGGGGGGGCGTAACTTTCGACGACGCTCGCGCGCCATTTTATCGTAGGATATTTGTACTATGCCTATAATCTTCCCAGGAGTGTACTTAACAACTTCCCAAAGTTTCATGGCGATCGGATGAATGGAGTAGTAGCGCATAAAGGACAAACAGACACGCACGCAGACACGCACGCACGCAGACAGACATACATTCAATTTTATATATATAGATATAGAACTCCATTATGATGTCATAATGTAATGTAAAACTGCATTATGATGTCATAATCTATTCATGGTAAGGGATAGAATTTACAACTCTATTATGATGTCACAATCTAGTAGTAACAAAGGATACAATGTAGAACAACATTATTATGTAATATAGAACTCCATTATGATGTCATAATGTAAAACTGCATTATGATGTCATAATGTATTTATAGTAGGGGATAGAATTTGCAACACCATTATGATGTCACAATCTAGTAATAACAAGAGATGCAATGTAGAACTTCATTATAATGTAGTATAGAACTCCATTAACATGTCATAATGTAATGTAAAACTGCATTATGATGTCATAATCTATTAATCGTAGGGGATAGAATTTACAACTCCATTATGATGTCACAATGTATTAATAACAAGATACAACATACAACTTATTTATAATGTAAAATAGAACTCCATTATGATGTCATAATGTAAAACTGCATTATGATGTCATAATCTATTCATAGCAGGTGATAGAATTTACAACTCCATTATGATGTGACAATTTAGTAATAACAAACGATACAATGTAGAACTTCTTTATAATGTAGTATAGAACTCCATTATGATGTCATAATGTAATGTAAAACTGCATTATGATGTCATAATCTATTTATGGTAGGGGATAGAATTTACAACTCCATTATGATCTCTTAATCTAGTAATAACAAAAGATAGAATGTAGAACTTCATTATAATGTAGTCTAGAACTGCTTTATAATGTCATAATTAGAGATGAGCGAGCGTACTCGGAAAAGCACTACTCGCTCGAGTAATTTGCTTTATCCGAGTATCGCTGTGCTCGTCCCTGAAGATTCGGGTGCCGGCACGGAGCGGGGAGCTGCAGGGGAGAGCGGGGAGGAACGGAGGTAAGATCTTTTTTCTCCCTCTCTCCCACCCGCTCTCCCCTGCCCCCCGCTGCGACTCACCTGTCAGCCGCAGCGGCACCCGAATCTTCAGGGACGAGCACAGCGATACTCGAATAAAGCAAATTACTCGAGCAAGTAGTGCTTTTCCGAGTACGCTCGCTCATCTCTAGTCATAATGTAAAACTGCATTATAATGTCATAATCTATTCATAGCAGGTAATAGAATTTACAACTCCATTATGATGTCACAATCTAGTGATAACAAAAGATACAATGTAGAACAACATTATTATGTAATATAGAATTCCATTATGATGTCATAATGCAAAACTGCATTATGATGTCATAATCTATTCATGGTAGGGGATAGAATTTACAACTCCATTATGATCTCTTAATCTAGTAATAACAAAAGATACAATGTAGAACTTCATTATAATGTAGTATAGAACTGCATTATGATGTCATATTGTAAAACTGCATTATGATGTCATAATGTATTTATGGTAGGGGATAGAATTTTCAACTCCATTATGATGTCATAATTTAAAACTGCATTATGATGTCATAATGTATTCATAATAAGGGATATAATTTACAACACCATTATGATGTCACAATCTAGTAATAACAAAAGATACAATGTAGAACAACATTATTATGTAATATAGAACTCTATTATGATGTCATAATGTAAAAGTGCATTATGATGTCATAATGTATTTATAGTAGGGGATAGAATTTACAACTCAATTGTCATGTCACAATCTAGTAATAACAGAAAAGACAATGTAGAACTTCATTATAATTTAGTATAGAACTCTGTTATGATGTCATAATGTAATGTAAAACTGTATTATGATGTCATAATCTATTCATGGCAGAGGATAGAATTTACAACTCCATTATGATGTGACTATCTAGTAATAAAAAAAGATACAACGTAGAACAACATTTTTATTTAATATAGAACACCATTATGATGTCATAATGTGAAACTGCATTATGATGTCATAATCTATTCATGGTAGGGGATAGAATCTACAACTCCATTATGTCACAATCTAATAATAATAAAAGATACAAAGTAGAAAAACATTATGTAATATAGAACTTCATTATGATGTCATAATGTAAAACTGCATTATGACATCATAATCTATTCATAGTAGGGGATAGCATTTACAACTGCATTATGATGTCACAATCTAGTAATAACAAAAGATACAATGTAGAAATCCATTATATTTTAGTATAGAACTCTATTATGATGTCGTAATGTAAAACTGCATTAGGATGTCATAATCTATTCATGGTAGGGGATCAAATTTACAATATCATTATGATGTCACAATCTAGTAATAACAAAAGATACAATGTAGAACAGCCTTTTTATGTAATATAGAACTCATTATGATGTCATAATGTGAAACTTCATTATGATGTCATAATGTATTTATAGTAGGGGGTAGAATTTACAACTCCATTATGATGTCACAATCTAGTAATAACAAAAGATACAATGTAGAACAGCATTTTTATGTAATATAGAACTCCATTATGATGTCATAACGTGAAACTGCATTATGATGTCATAATGTATTCATTGTAGTGGATAGGATTTACAACTCCATTATGATGTCACAATTTAGTAATAACAAAAGATACAATGTAGAACTTCATTATAATTTAGTATAGAACTCTGTTATGATGTCATAACGTAATGTAAAACTGCATTATGATGTCATAATCTATTCATGGTAGGGGATAGAATTTACAACTCCATTATGATGTCACAATCTTGTATTAGCAAAAGATACAATGTAGAACTTCATTATAATGTAGTATAGAACTCTATTTTGATGTCGTAATGTACAACTGCATTATGATGTCATAATCTATTCATAGCAGGTAATAGAATTTACAACTCCATTATGATGTCAGAATCTAGTAATAACAAAAGATACAACGTAGAACAACATTATTATGTAATATAGAACTCCATTATGATGTCATAATGTGAAACTGCATTATGACGTAATAATGTATTCATAGTATGGGATAGGATTTACAACTCCATTATGATGTCAGAATCTAGTAATAACAAAAGATACAATGTAGAAAAACATTATTATGTAATATAGAACGCCATTATGATGTCATAATGTGAAACTGCATTATGATGTCATAATGTATTTATTGTAGGGGATAGGATTTACAACTCCATTATGATGTCACAATCTAGTAATAACAGAAGATACTTTGTAGAACTTCATTATAATGTAGTATAGAACTCCATTATGATGTCATAATGTACAACTGCATTATGATGTCATAATCTATTCATAGCAGGTAATAGAATTTACAACTCCATTATGATGTCAGAATCTAGTAATAACAAAAGATACAACGTAGAACAACATTATTATGTAATATAGAACTCCATTATGATGTCATAATGTGAAACTGCATTATGACGTAATAATGTATTCATAGTATGGGATAGGATTTACAACTCCATTATGATGTCACAATCTAGTAATAACAAAAGATACAACGTAGAACAACATTATTATGTAATATAGAACTCTATTATGATGTCATAATGTAAAACTGCATTATGATGTCATAATGTATTTATAGTAGGGGGTAGAATTTACAACTCCATTATGATGTCACAATCTAGTAATAACAAAAGATACAATGTAGAACTTCATTATAATTTAGTATACAGTCGTCACTGGGACAGGTGGGGTCCTTTAAATGAAATACAATTTCACTGTGAAAGTACCCCAGAAATATTAGATTAGATAATCTGTTCTATTATTAAAATATAACTTTTATTATAGGACTTTATTTAAAATACACTAAATCACACCACCAAATGGCCCAGCACACATCAGAAAACTAGACGAACATAAACATACAAACACCCAAAGAACATACAGGACAGGGAATAGGTATATCACCTTATCGTGGTGATCCGCTATACCGATGTTAATTACCGTTCCCTTAATAGATTTACAGGTACGGTTATATTGCTATTTATACAGTGGTAATAACGGTATAAATTTTATTTCAGAAGGCTAAGGATGATAGACAAATGATATTTAATCGACGTGTTTCTACGGCCCTGATGTAATAAGTGAGCCGATTCATCAGGATCAAGACAAATAGCCTCTCTCTTTTGTACTCAAATGCCCCAAATGAAGAATGGTAATCTAATATTTCTGGGGTACTTTCACAGTGAAATTATAATTTAGTATAGAACTATATTAGGATGTCATAATGTAATGTAAAACTGCATTATGATGTCATAATCTATTCATGGTAGGGGATAGTATTTAAAACTGCATTATGATGTCACAAATTAGTAATAACAAAAGATGCAACGTAGAACTTCATTATATTGTAATATAGAGCTTCATTATGATGTCATCATGTAATGTAAAACTGCATTATGATGTCATAATCTATTCATGGTAGGGGATAGAATTTACAACTCCATTATGATGTCACAATCTAGTACTATTAAAGGATACAACGTAGAACAACATTATTATGTAATATAGAACTCCATTATGATGTCATAATGTAAAACTGCATTATGATGTCATCATGTATTTATAGTAGGGGATAGAATTTACAACTGCATTATGATGTCACAATCTAGTAATAACAAAAGATACAACATAGAACAACATTATTATGTAATATAGAACTCCATTATGATGTCATAATATTAAACTGCATTATGACGTCATAATGTATTCATAGTAGGGGATAGAATTTACAACACCATTATGATGTCAGAATATAGTAATAACAAAAGATGTAATGTAGAACTTCATTATAATGTAGTATAGAACTCTATTATGATGTCATAATGTAAAACTGCATTATGATGTCATAATGTGAAACTGCATTATGATGTCATAATGTATTTATTGTAGGGGATAGGATTTACAACTCCATTATGATGTCACAATCTAGTAATAACAAAAGATACAACGTAGAACAACATTATTATGTAATATAGAACTCTATTATGATGTCATAATGTAAAACTGCATTATGATGTCATAATGTATTTATAGTAGGGGGTAGAATTTACAACTCCATTATGATGTCACAATCTAGTAATAACAAAAGATACAATGTAGAACTTCATTATAATTTAGTATACAGTCATCACTGGGACAGGTGGGGTCCTTTAAATGAAATACAATTTCACTGTGAAAGTACCCCAGAAATATTAGATTAGATAATCTGTTCTATTATTAAAATATAACTTTTATTATAGGACTTTATTTAAAATACACTAAATCACACCACCAAATGGCCCAGCACACATCAGAAAACTAGACGAACATAAACATACAAACACCCAAAGAACATACAGGACAGGGGATAGGTATATCACCTTATCGTGGTGATCCGCTATACCGATGTTAATTACCGTTCCCTTAATAGATTTACAGGTACGGTTATATTGCTATTTATACAGTGGTAATAACGGTATAAATTTTATTTCAGAAGGCTAAGGATGATAGACAAATAATATTTAATCGACGTGTTTCTACGGCCCTGATGTAATAAGTGAGCCGATTCATCAGGATCAAGACAAATAGCCTCTGTCTTTTGTACTCAAATGCCCCAAATGAAGAATGGTAATCTAATATTTCTGGGGTACTTTCACAGTGAAATTATAATTTAGTATAGAACTATATTAGGATGTCATAATGTAATGTAAAACTGCATTATGATGTCATAATCTATTCATGGTAGGGGATAGTATTTAAAACTGCATTATGATGTCACAAATTAGTAATAACAAAAGATGCAACGTAGAACTTCATTATATTGTAATATAGAGCTTCATTATGATGTCATCATGTAATGTAAAACTGCATTATGATGTCATAATCTATTCATGGTAGGGGATAGAATTTACAACTCCATTATGATGTCACAATCTAGTACTATTAAAGGATACAACGTAGAACAACATTATTATGTAATATAGAACTCCATTATGATGTCATAATGTAAAACTGCATTATGATGTCATCATGTATTTATAGTAGGGGATAGAATTTACAACTGCATTATGATGTCACAATCTAGTAATAACAAAAGATACAACATAGAACAACATTATTATGTAATATAGAACTCCATTATGATGTCATAATATTAAACTGCATTATGACGTCATAATGTATTCATAGTAGGGGATAGAATTTACAACACCATTATGATGTCAGAATATAGTAATAACAAAAGATGTAATGTAGAACTTCATTATAATGTAGTATAGAACTCTATTATGATGTCATAATGTAAAACTGCATTATGATGTCATAATGTGAAACTGCATTATGATGTCATAATGTATTTATTGTAGGGGATAGGATTTACAACTCCATTATGATGTCACAATCTAGTAATAACAGAAGATACTTTGTAGAACTTCATTATAATGTAGTATAGAACTCCATTATGATGTCATAATGTAAAACTGCATTATGATGTCATAATCTATTCATAGCAGGTAATAGAATTTACAACTCCATTATGATGTCACAATCTAGTAATAACAAAAGATACAACGTAGAACAACATTATTATGTAATATAGAACTCTATTATGATGTCATAATGTAAAACTGCATTATGATGTCATAATGTATTTATAGTAGGGGGTAGAATTTACAACTCCATTATGATGTCACAATCTAGTAATAACAAAAGATACAATGTAGAACTTCATTATAATTTAGTATACAGTCGTCACTGGGACAGGTGGGGTCCTTTAAATGAAATACAATTTCACTGTGAAAGTACCCCAGAAATATTAGATTAGATAATCTGTTCTATTAATAAAATATAACTTTTATTATAGGACTTTATTTAAAATACACTAAATCACACCACCAAATGGCCCAGCACACATCAGAAAACTAGACGAACATAAACATACAAACACCCAAAGAACATACAGGACAGGGGATAGGTATATCACCTTATCGTGGTGATCCGCTATACCGATGTTAATTACCGTTCCCTTAATAGATTTACAGGTACGGTTATATTGCTATTTATACAGTGGTAATAACGGTATAAATTTTATTTCAGAAGGCTAAGGATGATAGACAAATAATATTTAATCGACGTGTTTCTACGGCCCTGATGTAATAAGTGAGCCGATTCATCAGGATCAAGACAAATAGCCTCTGTCTTTTGTACTCAAATGCCCCAAATGAAGAATGGTAATCTAATATTTCTGGGGTACTTTCACAGTGAAATTATAATTTAGTATAGAACTATATTAGGATGTCATAATGTAATGTAAAACTGCATTATGATGTCATAATCTATTCATGGTAGGGGATAGTATTTAAAACTGCATTATGATGTCACAAATTAGTAATAACAAAAGATGCAACGTAGAACTTCATTATATTGTAATATAGAGCTCCATTATGATGTCATCATGTAATGTAAAACTGCATTA
Source organism: Eleutherodactylus coqui (assembly GCF_035609145.1). NCBI lineage: Eukaryota > Metazoa > Chordata > Amphibia > Anura > Eleutherodactylidae > Eleutherodactylus > Eleutherodactylus coqui. Next base: position 1,996,781 of record NW_027102295.1, on the reverse strand, counting down.
TGATGTCATAATCTATTCATGGTAGGGGATAGAATTTACAACTCCATTATGATGTCACAATCTAGTACTATTAAAGGATACAACGTAGAACAACATTATTATGTAATATAGAACTCCATTATGATGTCATAATGTAAAACTGCATTATGATGTCATCATGTATTTATAGTAGGGGATAGAATTTACAACTGCATTATGATGTCACAATCTAGAAATAACAAAAGATACAACATAGAACAACATTATTATGTAATATAGAACTCCATTATGATGTCATAATATTAAACTGCATTATGACGTCATAATGTATTCATAGTAGGGGATAGAATTTACAACACCATTATGATGTCAGAATATAGTAATAACAAAAGATGTAATGTAGAACTTCATTATAATGTAGTATAGAACTCTATTATGATGTCATAATGTAAAACTGCATTATGATGTCATAATGTGAAACTGCATTATGATGTCATAATGTATTTATTGTAGGGGATAGGATTTACAACTCCATTATGATGTCACAATCTAGTAATAACAGAAGATACTTTGTAGAACTTCATTATAATGTAGTATAGAACTCCATTATGATGTCATAATGTAAAACTGCATTATGATGTCATAATCTATTCATAGCAGGTAATAGAATTTACAACTCCATTATGATGTCAGAATCTAGTAATAACAAAAGATACAACGTAGAACAACATTATTATGTTATATAGAACTCTATTATGATGTCATAATGTAAAACTGCATTATGATGTCATAATGTATTTATAGTAGGGGGTAGAATTTACAACTCCATTATGATGTCACAATCTAGTAATAACAAAAGATACAATGTAGAACTTCATTATAATTTAGTATACAGTCGTCACTGGGACAGGTGGGGTCCTTTAAATGAAATACAATTTCACTGTGAAAGTACCCCAGAAATATTAGATTAGATAATCTGTTCTATTATTAAAATATAACTTTTATTATAGGACTTTATTTAAAATACACTAAATCACACCACCAAATGGCCCAGCACACATCAGAAAACTAGACGAACATAAACATACAAACACCCAAAGAACATACAGGACAGGGGATAGGTATATCACCTTATCGTGGTGATCCGCTATACCGATGTTAATTACCGTTCCCTTAATAGATTTACAGGTACGGTTATATTGCTATTTATACAGTGGTAATAACGGTATAAATTTTATTTCAGAAGGCTAAGGATGATAGACAAATAATATTTAATCGACGTGTTTCTACGGCCCTGATGTAATAAGTGAGCCGATTCATCAGGATCAAGACAAATAGCCTCTGTCTTTTGTACTCAAATGCCCCAAATGAAGAATGGTAATCTAATATTTCTGGGGTACTTTCACAGTGAAATTATAATTTAGTATAGAACTATATTAGGATGTCATAATGTAATGTAAAACTGCATTATGATGTCATAATCTATTCATGGTAGGGGATAGTATTTAAAACTGCATTATGATGTCACAAATTAGTAATAACAAAAGATGCAACGTAGAACTTCATTATATTGTAATATAGAGCTCCATTATGATGTCATCATGTAATGTAAAACTGCATTATGATGTCATAATCTATTCATGGTAGGGGATAGAATTTACAACTCCATTATGATGTCACAATCTAGTACTATTAAAGGATACAACGTAGAACAACATTATTATGTAATATAGAACTCCATTATGATGTCATAATGTAAAACTGCATTATGATGTCATCATGTATTTATAGTAGGGGATAGAATTTACAACTGCATTATGATGTCACAATCTAGTAATAACAAAAGATACAACATAGAACAACATTATTATGTAATATAGAACTCCATTATGATGTCATAATATTAAACTGCATTATGACGTCATAATGTATTCATAGTAGGGGATAGAATTTACAACACCATTATGATGTCAGAATATAGTAATAACAAAAGATGTAATGTAGAACTTCATTAAAATGTAGTATAGAACTCTATTATGATGTCATAATGTAAAACTGCATTATGATGTCATAATGTGAAACTGCATTATGATGTCATAATGTATTTATTGTAGGGGATAGGATTTACAACTCCATTATGATGTCACAATCTAGTAATAACAGAAGATACTTTGTAGAACTTCATTATAATCTTAATATATAAAATTGAATGTATGTCTGTCTGCGTGCGTGCGTGCGTGTCTGCGTGCGTGTTTGTCCTTTATGCGCTACTACACCATTCATCCGATCGCCATGAAACTTTGGGAAGTTGTTGAGTACACTCCTGGGAAGATTATAGGCATAGTACAAATATCCTACGATAAATGGCGCGCGAGCGTCGTCGAAAGTTACGCCCCCCACCCACGTAGATCGAATAAGTAAGCCACCTGCTATTGTGATGTCATCACTGATGTCATCAACATCTGACGCCCTTGAACATGCCCCAACATGTTCTATAAAGCTGCATTGTGATGTCATTAAGGCTGTATTATGACACGTACAGCTTGGAACCACTAGAGCACGCCAGCCAATTACCATTGGAGTTGGAAGTGGGTAAACAAGTACTAGGATATCTTCCTAAGAAGCCACAGCAGCCGGATAAATTGTATGTTCCACCCAACGGCTATTTTATTCAGCCCGCAAGGGGGAAGCAGCGGCCTACAAAATCTCATTCAGGTAGGTAGGTTCAGTTCTTGGAGGTTGGGGAATGCTTATGGGCAAGGCCTTATGTCTCATCCCAACTCGATTATTCAATTCTAAGCGCAAAAGAGTTAGCGTCCAAATTTTATGTACGGAATTTAATTCTCTCACTTCCCAATGTCATAGAAACTTGAAATTTGGCACGAGCATTGATTATGTCATAAATAGGAAAAGTTAATGGGTCCCAACTCGATTATTCAATTCAAAGCGCCAAAGAATTAGCGTTCAAATTTTATGTACGGAATCTAATTCTCTCATTTCCGGATGTCATAGATAGATAGATAGATAGATAGATAGACTGTATGCAATAACCTAGATAGATAGATAGATAGATAGATAGATAGATAGATAGACTGTATGCAATGACACGTACAGCTTGAAACCATAAATACTAGAGCACGCCAGCCATTTACAGTCAGTCTCCATTGGAGTTGGAAGTGGGCAAACATGTACTAGGCTATCTTCCCAAGAAGCCACAGCAGCCGGATAAATTGGATGTTCCACCCAACGGCTATTTTATTCAGCCTGCAAGGGGGAAGCAGCGGCCTACAAAACCTCAGTGGTCGCTGCTGCCGTCATCTAGATATATAAAAACGAATGTATGTATGTCTGTCTTCGCAGCAACGCGCGACGGGTACGCTAGTGTAGTATAGAACTCCATTATGATGTCATAATGTAAAACTGCATTATGATGTCATAATCTATTCATAGCAGGTAATAGAATTTACAACTCCATTATGATGTCACAATCTAGTAATAACAAAAGATACAACGTAGAACAACATTATTATGTAATATAGAACTCTATTATGATGTCATAATGTAAAACTGCATTATGATGTCATAATGTATTTATAGTAGGGGGTAGAATTTACAACTCCATTATGATGTCACAATCTAGTAATAACAAAAGATACAATGTAGAACTTCATTATAATTTAGTATACAGTCGTCACTGGGACAGGTGGGGTCCTTTAAATGAAATACAATTTCACTGTGAAAGTACCCCAGAAATATTAGATTAGATAATCTGTTCTATTATTAAAATATAACTTTTATTATAGGACTTTATTTAAAATACACTAAATCACACCACCAAATGGCCCAGCACACATCAGAAAACTAGACGAACATAAACATACAAACACCCAAAGAACATACAGGACAGGGGATAGGTATATCACCTTATCGTGGTGATCCGCTATACCGATGTTAATTACCGTTCCCTTAATAGATTTACAGGTACGGTTATATTGCTATTTATACAGTGGTAATAACGGTATAAATTTTATTTCAGAAGGCTAAGGATGATAGACAAATAATATTTAATCGACGTGTTTCTACGGCCCTGATGTAATAAGTGAGCCGATTCATCAGGATCAAGACAAATAGCCTCTGTCTTTTGTACTCAAATGCCCCAAATGAAGAATGGTAATCTAATATTTCTGGGGTACTTTCACAGTGAAATTATAATTTAGTATAGAACTATATTAGGATGTCATAATGTAATGTAAAACTGCATTATGATGTCATAATCTATTCATGGTAGGGGATAGTATTTAAAACTGCATTATGATGTCACAAATTAGTAATAACAAAAGATGCAACGTAGAACTTCATTATATTGTAATATAGAGCTCCATTATGATGTTATCATGTAATGTAAAACTGCATTATGATGTCATAATCTATTCATGGTAGGGGATAGAATTTACAACTCCATTATGATGTCACAATCTAGTAATAACAAAAGATACAACATAGAACAACATTATTATGTAATATAGAACTCCATTATGATGTCATAATATTAAACTGCATTATGACGTCATAATGTATTCATAGTAGGGGATAGAATTTACAACACCATTATGATGTCAGAATATAGTAATAACAAAAGATGTAATGTAGAACTTCATTATAATGTAGTATAGAACTCTATTATGATGTCATAATGTAAAACTGCATTATGATGTCATAATCTATTCATAGCAAGTAATAGAATTTACAACTCCATTATGATATCACAATCTAGTAATAACAAAAGATGCAACGTAGAACAACACTACTTTGTAATATGGAACTCCATTATGATGTCATAATGTAAAACTGCTTATGATGTCATAATCTATTCATGGTAGGGGATAGAATTTACAATATCATTATGATGTCACAATCTAGTAATAACAAAAAATACAACGTAGAACAGCATTTTTATGTAATATAGAACTCCATTATGATGTCATAATGTGAAACTTCATTATGATGTCATAATGTATTAATTGTAGGGGATAGGATTTACAACTCCATTATGATGTCACAATCTAGTAATAACAGAAGATACTTTGTAGAACTTCATTATAATATAATATAGAACTCCATTATGATGTCATAATGTAAAACTGCATTATGATGTCATAATGTATTTATAGTAGGGGGTAGAATTTACAACTGCATTATGATGTCACAATCTAGTAATAACAAAAGATACAATGTAGAACTTCATTATAATTTAGTATAGAACTATATTAGGATGTCATAATGTAATGTAAAACTGCATTAAGATGTCATAATCTATTCATGGTAGGGGATAGTATTTAAAACTCCATTATGATGTCACAAATTAGTAATAACAAAAGATACAACATACAACTTAATGATAATGTAATATAGAACTCCATTATGATGTCATAATGTAAAACTGCATTATGATGTCATAATCTGTTCATGGTAGGGGATAGAATTTACAACTCCATTATGATGTCACAATCTAGTAATAACAAAAGATACAACATAATTATAATGTAATATAGAACTCTATTATGATGTCATAATGTAAAACTGCATTATGATGTCATAATGTTTTTATAGTAGGGGATAGAATTTACAACTTCATTATGATGTCGCAATCTAGTAGTAACAAAAGATACAACGTAGAACAACATTATTATGTAATATAGAACGCCATTATGATGTCATAATGTGAAACTGCATTATGACGTAATAATGTATTCATAGTAGGGGATAGGATTTACAACTCCATTATGATGTCAGAATCTAGTAATAACAAAAGATACAATGTAGAAAAACATTATTATGTAATATAGAACGCCATTATGATGTCATAATGTAAAACTGCATTATGATGTCATAATGTATTTATGGCAGGGGATTGAATTTACAACTCCATTATGATGTCACAATCTAGTAATAACAAAAGATACATTGTAGAACTTCATTATAATGTAGTATAGAACTCCATTATGATGTCATAATGTAAAACTGCTTTATGATGTCATAATTTATTTATAGCAGGTAATATAATTTACAACTCCATTATGTCACAATCTAATAATAATAAAAGATACAAAGTAGAAAAACATTATGTAATATAGAACTTCATTATGATGTCATAATGTGAAACTGCATTATGACATCATAATCTATTCATAGTAGGGGATAGCATTTACAACTCCATTAAGATGTCACAATCTAGTAATAACAAAAGATACAATGTAGAAATCCATTATATTTTAGTATAGAACTCTATTATGATGTCGTAATGTAAAACTGCATTAGGATGTCATAATCTATTCATGGTAGGGGATCAAATTTACAATATCATTATGATGTCACAATCTAGTAATAACAAAAGATACAATGTAGAACAGCCTTTTTATGTAATATACAACTCATTATGATGTCATAATGTGAAACTTCATTATGATGTCATAATGTATTTATAGTAGGGGGTAGAATTTACAACTCCATTATGATGTCACAATCTAGTAATAACAAAAGATACAATGTAGAACAGCATTTTTATGTAATATAGAACTCCATTATGATGTCATAACGTGAAACTGCATTATGATGTCATAATGTATTCATTGTAGTGGATAGGATTTACAACTCCATTATGATGTCACAATTTAGTAATAACAAAAGATACAATGTAGAACTTCATTATAATTTAGTATAGAACTCTGTTATGATGTCATAACGTAATGTAAAACTGCATTATGATGTCATAATCTATTCATGGTAGGGGATAGAATTTACAACTCCATTATGATGTCACAATCTTGTAATAGCAAAAGATACAATGTAGAACTTCATTATAATGTAGTATAGAACTCTATTTTGATGTCGTAATGTAAAACTGCATTATGATGTCATAATCTATTCATAGCAGGTAATGGAATTTACAACTCCATTATGATGTCAGAATCTAGTAATAACAAAAGATACAACGTAGAACAACATTATTATGTAATATAGAACTCCATTATGATGTCATAATGTGAAACTGCATTATGACGTAATAATGTATTCATAGTATGGGATAGGATTTACAACTCCATTATGATGTCAGAATCTAGTAATAACAAAAGATACAATGTAGAAAAACATTATTATGTAATATAGAACGCCATTATGATGTCATAATGTGAAACTGCATTATGATGTCATAATGTATTTATTGTAGGGGATAGGATTTACAACTCCATTATGATGTCACAATCTAGTAATAACAGAAGATACTTTGTAGAACTTCATTATAATGTAGTATAGAACTCCATTATGATGTCATAATGTAAAACTGCATTATGATGTCATAATCTATTCATAGCAGGTAATAGAATTTACAACTCCATTATGATGTCACAATCTAGTAATAACAAAAGATACAACATAGAACAACATTATTATATAATATAGAACTCTATTATGATGTCATAATGTAAAACTGCATTATGATGTCACAATCTAGTAATAACAAAAGATACAATGTAGAACTTCATTATAATTTAGTATACAGTCGTCACTGGGACAGGTGGGGTCCTTTAAATGAAATACAATTTCACTGTGAAAGTACCCCAGAAATATTAGATTAGATAATCTGTTCTATTATTAAAATATAACTTTTATTATAGGACTTTATTTAAAATACACTAAATCACACCACCAAATGGCCCAGCACACATCAGAAAACTAGACGAACATAAACATACAAACACCCAAAGAACATACAGGACAGGGGATAGGTATATCACCTTATCGTGGTGATCCGCTATACCGATGTTAATTACCGTTCCCTTAATAGATTTACAGGTACGGTTATATTGCTATTTATACAGTGGTAATAACGATATAAATTTTATTTCAGAAGGCTAAGGATGATAGACAAATAATATTTAATCGACGTGTTTCTACGGCCCTGATGTAATAAGTGAGCCGATTCATCAGGATCAAGACAAATAGCCTCTGTCTTTTGTACTCAAATGCCCCAAATGAAGAATGGTAATCTAATATTTCTGGGGTACTTTCACAGTGAAATTATAATTTAGTATAGAACTATATTAGGATGTCATAATGTAATGTAAAACTGCATTATGATGTCATAATCTATTCATGGTAGGGGATAGTATTTAAAACTGCATTATGATGTCACAAATTAGTAATAACAAAAGATGCAACGTAGAACTTCATTATATTGTAATATAGAGCTCCATTATGATGTTATCATGTAATGTAAAACTGCATTATGATGTCATAATCTATTCATGGTAGGGGATAGAATTTACAACTCCATTATGATGTCACAATCTAGTATTATTAAAGGATACAACGTAGAACAACATTATTATGTAATATAGAACTCCATTATGATGTCATAATGTAAAACTGCATTATGATGTCATCATGTATTTATAGTAGGGGATAGAATTTACAACTGCATTATGATGTCACAATCTAGTAATAACAAAAGATACAACATAGAACAACATTATTATGTAATATAGAACTCCATTATGATGTCATAATATTAAACTGCATTATGACGTCATAATGTATTCATAGCAAGTAATAGAATTTACAACTCCATTATGATATCACAATCTAGTAATAACAAAAGATGCAACGTAGAACAACACTACTTTGTAATATGGAACTCCATTATGATGTCATAATGTAAAACTGCTTATGATGTCATAATCTATTCATGGTAGGGGATAGAATTTACAATATCATTATGATGTCACAATCTAGTAATAACAAAAAATACAACGTAGAACAGCATTTTTATGTAATATAGAACTCCATTATGATGTCATAATGTGAAACTTCATTATGATGTCATAATGTATTTATTGTAGGGGATAGGATTTACAACTCCATTATGATGTCACAATCTAGTAATAACAGAAGATACTTTGTAGAACTTCATTATAATATAATATAGAACTCCATTATGATGTCATAATGTAAAACTGCATTATGATGTCATAATGTATTTATAGTAGGGGGTAGAATTTACAACTGCATTATGATGTCACAATCTAGTAATAACAAAAGATACAATGTAGAACTTCATTATAATTTAGTATAGAACTATATTAGGATGTCATAATGTAATGTAAAACTGCATTAAGATGTCATAATCTATTCATGGTAGGGGATAGTATTTAAAACTCCATTATGATGTCACAAATTAGTAATAACAAAAGATACAACATACAACTTAATGATAATGTAATATAGAACTCCATTATGATGTCATAATGTAAAACTGCATTATGATGTCATAATCTGTTCATGGTAGGGGATAGAATTTACAACTCCATTATGATGTCACAATCTAGTAATAACAAAAGATACAACATAATTATAATGTAATATAGAACTCTATTATGATGTCATAATGTAAAACTGCATTATGATGTCATAATGTTTTTATAGTAGGGGATAGAATTTACAACTTCATTATGATGTCGCAATCTAGTAGTAACAAAAGATACAACGTAGAACAACATTATTATGTAATATAGAACGCCATTATGATGTCATAATGTGAAACTGCATTATGACGTAATAATGTATTCATAGTAGGGGATAGGATTTACAACTCCATTATGATGTCAGAATCTAGTAATAACAAAAGATACAATGTAGAAAAACATTATTATGTAATATAGAACGCCATTATGATGTCATAATGTAAAACTGCATTATGATGTCATAATGTATTTATGGCAGGGGATTGAATTTACAACTCCATTATGATGTCACAATCTAGTAATAACAAAAGATACAATGTAGAACTTCATTATAATGTAGTATAGAACTCCATTATGATGTCATAATGTAAAACTGCTTTATGATGTCATAATTTATTTATAGCAGGTAATATAATTTACAACTCCATTATGTCACAATCTAATAATAATAAAAGATACAAAGTAGAAAAACATTATGTAATATAGAACTTCATTATGATGTCATAATGTGAAACTGCATTATGACATCATAATCTATTCATAGTAGGGGATAGCATTTACAACTCCATTAAGATGTCACAATCTAGTAATAACAAAAGATACAATGTAGAAATCCATTATATTTTAGTATAGAACTCTATTATGATGTCGTAATGTAAAACTGCATTAGGATGTCATAATCTATTCATGGTAGGGGATCAAATTTACAATATCATTATGATGTCACAATCTAGTAATAACAAAAGATACAATGTAGAACAGCCTTTTTATGTAATATACAACTCATTATGATGTCATAATGTGAAACTTCATTATGATGTCATAATGTATTCATAGTAGGGGGTAGAATTTACAACTCCATTATGATGTCACAATCTAGTAATAACAAAAGATACAATGTAGAACAGCATTTTTATGTAATATAGAACTCCATTATGATGTCATAACGTGAAACTGCATTATGATGTCATAATGTATTCATTGTAGTGGATAGGATTTACAACTCCATTATGATGTCACAATTTAGTAATAACAAAAGATACAATGTAGAACTTCATTATAATTTAGTATAGAACTCTGTTATGATGTCATAACGTAATGTAAAACTGCATTATGATGTCATAATCTATTCATGGTAGGGGATAGAATTTACAACTCCATTATGATGTCACAATCTTGTAATAGCAAAAGATACAATGTAGAACTTCATTATAATGTAGTATAGAACTCTATTTTGATGTCGTAATGTAAAACTGCATTATGATGTCATAATCTATTCATAGCAGGTAATGGAATTTACAACTCCATTATGATGTCAGAATCTAGTAATAACAAAAGATACAACGTAGAACAACATTATTATGTAATATAGAACTCCATTATGATGTCATAATGTGAAACTGCATTATGACGTAATAATGTATTCATAGTATGGGATAGGATTTACAACTCCATTATGATGTCAGAATCTAGTAATAACAAAAGATACAATGTAGAAAAACATTATTATGTAATATAGAACGCCATTATGATGTCATAATGTGAAACTGCATTATGATGTCATAATGTATTTATTGTAGGGGATAGGATTTACAACTCCATTATGATGTCACAATCTAGTAATAACAGAAGATACTTTGTAGAACTTCATTATAATGTAGTATAGAACTCCATTATGATGTCATAATGTAAAACTGCATTATGATGTCATAATCTATTCATAGCAGGTAATAGAATTTACAACTCCATTATGATGTCACAATCTAGTAATAACAAAAGATACAACGTAGAACAACATTATTATATAATATAGAACTCTATTATGATGTCATAATGTAAAACTGCATTATGATGTCACAATCTAGTAATAACAAAAGATACAATGTAGAACTTCATTATAATTTAGTATACAGTCGTCACTGGGACAGGTGGGGTCCTTTAAATGAAATACAATTTCACTGTGAAAGTACCCCAGAAATATTAGATTAGATAATCTGTTCTATTAATAAAATATAACTTTTATTATAGGACTTTATTTAAAATACACTAAATCACACCACCAAATGGCCCAGCACACATCAGAAAACTAGACGAACATAAACATACAAACACCCAAAGAACATACAGGACAGGGGATAGGTATATCACCTTATCGTGGTGATCCGCTATACCGATGTTAATTACCGTTCCCTTAATAGATTTACAGGTACGGTTATATTGCTATTTATACAGTGGTAATAACGGTATAAATTTTATTTCAGAAGGCTAAGGATGATAGACAAATAATATTTAATCGACGTGTTTCTACGGCCCTGATGTAATAAGTGAGCCGATTCATCAGGATCAAGACAAATAGCCTCTGTCTTTTGTACTCAAATGCCCCAAATGAAGAATGGTAATCTAATATTTCTGGGGTACTTTCACAGTGAAATTATAATTTAGTATAGAACTATATTAGGATGTCATAATGTAATGTAAAACTGCATTATGATGTCATAATCTATTCATGGTAGGGGACAGTATTTAAAACTGCATTATGATGTCACAAATTAGTAATAACAAAAGATGCAACGTAGAACTTCATTATATTGTAATATAGAGCTCCATTATGATGTCATCATGTAATGTAAAACTGCATTATGATGTCATAATCTATTCATGGTAGGGGATAGAATTTACAACTCCATTATGATGTCACAATCTAGTACTATTAAAGGATACAACGTAGAACAACATTATTATGTAATATAGAACTCCATTATGATGTCATAATGTAAAACTGCATTATGATGTCATCATGTATTTATAGTAGGGGATAGAATTTACAACTGCATTATGATGTCACAATCTAGTAATAACAAAAGATACAACATAGAACAACATTATTATGTAATATAGAACTCCATTATGATGTCATAATATTAAACTGCATTATGACGTCATAATGTATTCATAGTAGGGGATAGAATTTACAACACCATTATGATGTCAGAATATAGTAATAACAAAAGATGTAATGTAGAACTTCATTAAAATGTAGTATAGAACTCTATTATGATGTCATAATGTAAAACTGCATTATGATGTCATAATGTGAAACTGCATTATGATGTCATAATGTATTTATTGTAGGGGATAGGATTTACAACTCCATTATGATGTCACAATCTAGTAATAACAGAAGATACTTTGTAGAACTTCATTATAATGTAGTATAGAACTCCATTATGATGTCATAATGTAAAACTGCATTATGATGTCATAATCTATTCATAGCAGGTAATAGAATTTACAACTCCATTATGATGTCACAATCTAGTAATAACAAAAGATACAACGTAGAACAACATTATTATGTAATATAGAACTCTATTATGATGTCATAATGTAAAACTGCATTATGATGTCATAATGTATTTATAGTAGGGGGTAGAATTTACAACTCCATTATGATGTCACAATCTAGTAATAACAAAAGATACAATGTAGAACTTCATTATAATTTAGTATAGAACTATATTAGGATGTCATAATGTAATGTAAAACTGCATTAAGATGTCATAATCTATTCATGGTAGGGGATAGTATTTAAAACTCCATTATGATGTCACAAATTAGTAATAACAAAAGATACAACATACAACTTAATGATAATGTAATATAGAACTCCATTATGATGTCATAATGTAAAACTGCATTATGATGTCATAATCTGTTCATGGTAGGGGATAGAATTTACAACTCCATTATGATGTCACAATCTAGTAATAACAAAAGATACAACATAATTATAATGTAATATAGAACTCTATTATGATGTCATAATGTAAAACTGCATTATGATGTCATAATGTTTTTATAGTAGGGGATAGAATTTACAACTTCATTATGATGTCGCAATCTAGTAGTAACAAAAGATACAACGTAGAACAACATTATTATGTAATATAGAACGCCATTATGATGTCATAATGTGAAACTGCATTATGACGTAATAATGTATTCATAGTAGGGGATAGGATTTACAACTCCATTATGATGTCAGAATCTAGTAATAACAAAAGATACAATGTAGAAAAACATTATTATGTAATATAGAACGCCATTATGATGTCATAATGTAAAACTGCATTATGATGTCATAATGTATTTATGGCAGGGGATTGAATTTACAACTCCATTATGATGTCACAATCTAGTAATAACAAAAGATACAATGTAGAACTTCATTATAATGTAGTATAGAACTCCATTATGATGTCATAATGTAAAACTGCTTTATGATGTCATAATTTATTTATAGCAGGTAATATAATTTACAACTCCATTATGTCACAATCTAATAATAATAAAAGATACAAAGTAGAAAAACATTATGTAATATAGAACTTCATTATGATGTCATAATGTGAAACTGCATTATGACATCATAATCTATTCATAGTAGGGGATAGCATTTACAACTCCATTAAGATGTCACAATCTAGTAATAACAAAAGATACAATGTAGAAATCCATTATATTTTAGTATAGAACTCTATTATGATGTCGTAATGTAAAACTGCATTAGGATGTCATAATCTATTCATGGTAGGGGATCAAATTTACAATATCATTATGATGTCACAATCTAGTAATAACAAAAGATACAATGTAGAACAGCCTTTTTATGTAATATACAACTCATTATGATGTCATAATGTGAAACTTCATTATGATGTCATAATGTATTCATAGTAGGGGGTAGAATTTACAACTCCATTATGATGTCACAATCTAGTAATAACAAAAGATACAATGTAGAACAGCATTTTTATGTAATATAGAACTCCATTATGATGTCATAACGTGAAACTGCATTATGATGTCATAATGTATTCATTGTAGTGGATAGGATTTACAACTCCATTATGATGTCACAATTTAGTAATAACAAAAGATACAATGTAGAACTTCATTATAATTTAGTATAGAACTCTGTTATGATGTCATAACGTAATGTAAAACTGCATTATGATGTCATAATCTATTCATGGTAGGGGATAGAATTTACAACTCCATTATGATGTCACAATCTTGTAATAGCAAAAGATACAATGTAGAACTTCATTATAATGTAGTATAGAACTCTATTTTGATGTCGTAATGTAAAACTGCATTATGATGTCATAATCTATTCATAGCAGGTAATGGAATTTACAACTCCATTATGATGTCAGAATCTAGTAATAACAAAAGATACAACGTAGAACAACATTATTATGTAATATAGAACTCCATTATGATGTCATAATGTGAAACTGTATTATGACGTAATAATGTATTCATAGTATGGGATAGGATTTACAACTCCATTATGATGTCAGAATCTAGTAATAACAAAAGATACAATGTAGAAAAACATTATTATGTAATATAGAACGCCATTATGATGTCATAATGTGAAACTGCATTATGATGTCATAATGTATTTATTGTAGGGGATAGGATTTACAACTCCATTATGATGTCACAATCTAGTAATAACAGAAGATACTTTGTAGAACTTCATTATAATGTAGTATAGAACTCCATTATGATGTCATAATGTAAAACTGCATTATGATGTCATAATCTATTCATAGCAGGTAATAGAATTTACAACTCCATTATGATGTCACAATCTAGTAATAACAAAAGATACAACGTAGAACAACATTATTATATAATATAGAACTCTATTATGATGTCATAATGTAAAACTGCATTATGATGTCACAATCTAGTAATAACAAAAGATACAATGTAGAACTTCATTATAATTTAGTATACAGTCGTCACTGGGACAGGTGGGGTCCTTTAAATGAAATACAATTTCACTGTGAAAGTACCCCAGAAATATTAGATTAGATAATCTGTTCTATTAATAAAATATAACTTTTATTATAGGACTTTATTTAAAATACACTAAATCACACCACCAAATGGCCCAGCACACATCAGAAAACTAGACGAACATAAACATACAAACACCCAAAGAACATACAGGACAGGGGATAGGTATATCACCTTATCGTGGTGATCCGCTATACCGATGTTAATTACCGTTCCCTTAATAGATTTACAGGTACGGTTATATTGCTATTTATACAGTGGTAATAACGGTATAAATTTTATTTCAGAAGGCTAAGGATGATAGACAAATAATATTTAATCGACGTGTTTCTACGGCCCTGATGTAATAAGTGAGCCGATTCATCAGGATCAAGACAAATAGCCTCTGTCTTTTGTACTCAAATGCCCCAAATGAAGAATGGTAATCTAATATTTCTGGGGTACTTTCACAGTGAAATTATAATTTAGTATAGAACTATATTAGGATGTCATAATGTAATGTAAAACTGCATTATGATGTCATAATCTATTCATGGTAGGGGATAGTATTTAAAACTGCATTATGATGTCACAAATTAGTAATAACAAAAGATGCAACGTAGAACTTCATTATATTGTAATATAGAGCTCCATTATGATGTCATCATGTAATGTAAAACTGCATTATGATGTCATAATCTATTCATGGTAGGGGATAGAATTTACAACTCCATTATGATGTCACAATCTAGTACTATTAAAGGATACAACGTAGAACAACATTATTATGTAATATAGAACTCCATTATGATGTCATAATGTAAAACTGCATTATGATGTCATCATGTATTTATAGTAGGGGATAGAATTTACAACTGCATTATGATGTCACAATCTAGTAATAACAAAAGATACAACATAGAACAACATTATTATGTAATATAGAACTCCATTATGATGTCATAATATTAAACTGCATTATGACGTCATAATGTATTCATAGTAGGGGATAGAATTTACAACACCATTATGATGTCAGAATATAGTAATAACAAAAGATGTAATGTAGAACTTCATTATAATGTAGTATAGAACTCTATTATGATGTCATAATGTAAAACTGCATTATGATGTCATAATGTGAAACTGCATTATGATGTCATAATGTATTTATTGTAGGGGATAGGATTTACAACTCCATTATGATGTCACAATCTAGTAATAACAGAAGATACTTTGTAGAACTTCATTATAATGTAGTATAGAACTCCATTATGATGTCATAATGTAAAACTGCATTATGATGTCATAATCTATTCATAGCAGGTAATAGAATTTACAACTCCATTATGATGTCACAATCTAGTAATAACAAAAGATACAACGTAGAACAACATTATTATGTAATATAGAACTCTATTATGATGTCATAATGTAAAACTGCATTATGATGTCATAATGTATTTATAGTAGGGGGTAGAATTTACAACTCCATTATGATGTCACAATCTAGTAATAACAAAAGATACAATGTAGAACTTCATTATAATTTAGTATACAGTCGTCACTGGGACAGGTGGGGTCCTTTAAATGAAATACAATTTCACTGTGAAAGTACCCCAGAAATATTAGATTAGATAATCTGTTCTATTATTAAAATATAACTTTTATTATAGGACTTTATTTAAAATACACTAAATCACACCACCAAATGGCCCAGCACACATCAGAAAACTAGACGAACATAAACATACAAACACCCAAAGAACATACAGGACAGGGGATAGGTATATCACCTTATCGTGGTGATCCGCTATACCGATGTTAATTACCGTTCCCTTAATAGATTTACAGGTACGGTTATATTGCTATTTATACAGTGGTAATAACGGTATAAATTTTATTTCAGAAGGCTAAGGATGATAGACAAATAATATTTAATCGACGTGTTTCTACGGCCCTGATGTAATAAGTGAGCCGATTCATCAGGATCAAGACAAATAGCCTCTGTCTTTTGTACTCAAATGCCCCAAATGAAGAATGGTAATCTAATATTTCTGGGGTACTTTCACAGTGAAATTATAATTTAGTATAGAACTATATTAGGATGTCATAATGTAATGTAAAACTGCATTATGATGTCATAATCTATTCATGGTAGGGGATAGTATTTAAAACTGCATTATGATGTCACAAATTAGTAATAACAAAAGATGCAACGTAGAACTTCATTATATTGTAATATAGAGCTCCATTATGATGTCATCATGTAATGTAAAACTGCATTATGATGTCATAATCTATTCATGGTAGGGGATAGAATTTACAACTCCATTATGATGTCACAATCTAGTACTATTAAAGGATACAACGTAGAACAACATTATTATGTAATATAGAACTCCATTATGATGTCATAATGTAAAACTGCATTATGATGTCATCATGTATTTATAGTAGGGGATAGAATTTACAACTGCATTATGATGTCACAATCTAGTAATAACAAAAGATACAACATAGAACAACATTATTATGTAATATAGAACTCCATTATGATGTCATAATATTAAACTGCATTATGACGTCATAATGTATTCATAGTAGGGGATAGAATTTACAACACCATTATGATGTCAGAATATAGTAATAACAAAAGATGTAATGTAGAACTTCATTAAAATGTAGTATAGAACTCTATTATGATGTCATAATGTAAAACTGCATTATGATGTCATAATGTGAAACTGCATTATGATGTCATAATGTATTTATTGTAGGGGATAGGATTTACAACTCCATTATGATGTCACAATCTAGTAATAACAGAAGATACTTTGTAGAACTTCATTATAATCTATATATATAAAATTGAATGTATGTCTGTCTGCGTGCGTGCGTGTCTGCGTGCGTGTTTGTCCTTTATGCGCTACTACACCATTCATCCGATCGCCATGAAACTTTGGGAAGTTGTTGAGTACACTCCTGGGAAGATTATAGGCATAGTACAAATATCCTACGATAAATGGCGCGCGAGCTTCGTCGAAAGTTACGCCCCCCCCCCACGTAGATCGAATAAGTAAGCCACCTGCTATTGTGATGTCATCACTGATGTCATCAACATCGGACGCCCTTGAACATGCCCCAACATCTATATATATAAAATTGAATGTATGTCTGTCTGCGTGCGTGCGTGTCTGCGTGCGTGCGTGTCTGTTTGTCCTTTATGCGCTACTACACCATTCATCCGATCGCCATGAAACTTTGGGAAGTTGTTAAGTACACTCCTGGGAAGATTATAGGCATAGTACAAATATCCTACGATAAATGGCGCGCGAGCGTCGTCGAACGTTACGCCCCCCCCCCACGTAGATCGAATAAGTAAGCCACCTGCTATTGTGATGTCATCACTGATGTCATCAACATCTGACGCCCTTGAACATGCCCCAACATGTTCTATAAAGCTGCATTGTGATGTCATTAAGGCTGTATTATGACACGTACAGCTTGGAACCACTAGAGCACGCCAGCCAATTACCATTGGAGTTGGAAGTGGGTAAACAAGTACTAGGATATCTTCCTAAGAAGCCACAGCTGCCGGATAAATTGTATGTTCCACCCAACGGCTATTTTATTCAGCCCGCAAGGGGGAAGCAGCGGCCTACAAAATCTCATTCAGGTAGGTAGGTTCAGTTCTTGGAGGTTGGGGAATGCTTATGGGCAAGGCCTTATGTCTCATCTCAACTCGATTATTCAATTCTAAGCGCAAAAGAATTAGCGTCCAAATTTTATGTACGGAATTTAATTCTCTCACTTCCCAATGTCATAGAAACTTGAAATTTGGCACGAGCATTGATTATGTCATAAATAGGAAAAGTTAATGGGTCCCAACTCGATTATTCAATTCAAAGCGCCAAAGAATTAGCGTTCAAATTTTATGTACGGAATCTAATTCTCTCATTTCCGGATGTCATAGATAGATAGATAGATAGATAGATAGATAGATAGATAGATAGATAGATAGATAGACTGTATGCAATAACCTAGATAGATAGATAGATAGATAGATAGATAGATAGATAGACTGTATGCAATGACACGTACAGCTTGAAACCATAAATACTAGAGCACGCCAGCCATTTACAGTCAGTCTCCATTGGAGTTGGAAGTGGGCAAACATGTACTAGGCTATCTTCCCAAGAAGCCACAGCAGCCGGATAAATTGGATGTTCCACCCAACGGCTATTTTATTCAGCCTGCAAGGGGGAAGCAGCGGCCTACAAAACCTCAGTGGTCGCTGCTGCCGTCATCTAGATATATAAAAACGAATGTATGTATGTATGTCTGTCTTCGCAGCAACGCGCGACGGGTACGCTAGTGTAGTATAGAACTCCATTATGATGTCATAATGTAAAACTGCATTATGATGTCATAATCTATTCATAGCAGGTAATAGAATTTACAACTCCATTATGATGTCACAATCTAGTAATAACAAAAGATACAACGTAGAACAACATTATTATGTAATATAGAACTCTATTATGATGTCATAATGTAAAACTGCATTATGATGTCATAATGTATTTATAGTAGGGGGTAGAATTTACAACTCCATTATGATGTCACAATCTAGTAATAACAAAAGATACAATGTAGAACTTCATTATAATTTAGTATACAGTCGTCACTGGGACAGGTGGGGTCCTTTAAATGAAATACAATTTCACTGTGAAAGTACCCCAGAAATATTAGATTAGATAATCTGTTCTATTATTAAAATATAACTTTTATTATAGGACTTTATTTAAAATACACTAAATCACACCACCAAATGGCCCAGCACACATCAGAAAACTAGACGAACATAAACATACAAACACCCAAAGAACATACAGGACAGGGGATAGGTATATCACCTTATCGTGGTGATCCGCTATACCGATGCTAATTACCGTTCCCTTAATAGATTTACAGGTACGGTTATATTGCTATTTATACAGTGGTAATAACGGTATAAATTTTATTTCAGAAGGCTAAGGATGATAGACAAATAATATTTAATCGACGTGTTTCTACGGCCCTGATGTAATAAGTGAGCCGATTCATCGGGATCAAGACAAATAGCCTCTGTCTTTTGTACTCAAATGCCCCAAATGAAGAATGGTAATCTAATATTTCTGGGGTACTTTCACAGTGAAATTATAATTTAGTATAGAACTATATTAGGATGTCATAATGTAATGTAAAACTGCATTATGATGTCATAATCTATTCATGGTAGGGGATAGTATTTAAAACTGCATTATGATGTCACAAATTAGTAATAACAAAAGATGCAACGTAGAACTTCATTATATTGTAATATAGAGCTCCATTATGATGTCATCATGTAATGTAAAACTGCATTATGATGTCATAATCTATTCATGGTAGGGGATAGAATTTACAACTCCATTATGATGTCACAATCTAGTACTATTAAAGGATACAACGTAGAACAACATTATTATGTAATATAGAACTCCATTATGATGTCATAATGTAAAACTGCATTATGATGTCATCATGTATTTATAGTAGGGGATAGAATTTACAACTGCATTATGATGTCACAATCTAGTAATAACAAAAGATACAACATAGAACAACATTATTATGTAATATAGAACTCCATTATGATGTCATAATATTAAACTGCATTATGACGTCATAATGTATTCATAGTAGGGGATAGAATTTACAACACCATTATGATGTCAGAATATAGTAATAACAAAAGATGTAATGTAGAACTTCATTAAAATGTAGTATAGAACTCTATTATGATGTCATAATGTAAAACTGCATTATGATGTCATAATGTGAAACTGCATTATGATGTCATAATGTATTTATTGTAGGGGATAGGATTTACAACTCCATTATGATGTCACAATCTAGTAATAACAGAAGATACTTTGTAGAACTTCATTATAATCTATATATATAAAATTGAATGTATGTCTGTCTGCGTGCGTGCGTGCGTGTCTGCGTGCGTGTTTGTCCTTTATGCGCTACTACACCATTCATCCGATCGCCATGAAACTTTGGGAAGTTGTTGAGTACACTCCTGGGAAGATTATAGGCATAGTACAAATATCCTACGATAAATGGCGCGCGAGCGTCGTCGAAAGTTACGCCCCCCCCCCACGTAGATCGAATAAGTAAGCCACCTGCTATTGTGATGTCATCACTGATGTCATCAACATCGGACGCCCTTGAACATGCCCCAACATCTATATATATAAAATTGAATGTATGTCTGTCTGCGTGCGTGCGTGTCTGCGTGCGTGCGTGTCTGTTTGTCCTTTATGCGCTACTACACCATTCATCCGATCGCCATGAAACTTTGGGAAGTTGTTAAGTACACTCCTGGGAAGATTATAGGCATAGTACAAATATTCTACGATAAATGGCGCGCGAGCGTCGTCGAAAGTTACGCCCCCCCCCCACGTAGATCGAATAAGTAAGCCACCTGCTATTGTGATGTCATCACTGATGTCATCAACATCTGACGCCCTTGAACATGCCCCAACATGTTCTATAAAGCTGCATTGTGATGTCATTAAGGCTGTATTATGACACGTACAGCTTGGAACCACTAGAGCACGCCAGCCAATTACCATTGGAGTTGGAAGTGGGTAAACAAGTACTAGGATATCTTCCTAAGAAGCCACAGCAGCCGGATAAATTGTATGTTCCACCCAACGGCTATTTTATTCAGCCCGCAAGGGGGAAGCAGCGGCCTACAAAATCTCATTCAGGTAGGTAGGTTCAGTTCTTGGAGGTTGGGGAATGCTTATGGGCAAGGCCTTATGTCTCATCCCAACTCGATTATTCAATTCAAAGCGCCAAAGAATTAGCGTTCAAATTTTATGTACGGAATCTAATTCTCTCATTTCCGGATGTCATAGATAGATAGATAGATAGATAGATAGATAGACTGTATGCAATAACCTAGATAGATAGATAGATAGATAGATAGATAGATAGATAGATAGATAGATAGATAGATAGACTGTATGCAATGACACGTACAGCTTGAAACCATAAATACTAGAGCACGCCAGCCATTTACAGTCAGTCTCCATTGGAGTTGGAAGTGGGCAAACATGTACTAGGCTATCTTCCCAAGAAGCCACAGCAGCCGGATAAATTGGATGTTCCACCCAACGGCTATTTTATTCAGCCTGCAAGGGGGAAGCAGCGGCCTACAAAACCTCAATGGTCGCTGCTGCCGTCATCTAGATATATAAAAACGAATGTATGTATGTATGTCTGTCTTCGCAGCAACGCGCGACGGGTACGCTAGTGTAGTATAGAACTCCATTATGATGTCATAATGTAAAACTGCATTATGATGTCATAATCTATTCATAGCAGGTAATAGAATTTACAACTCCATTATGATGTCACAATCTAGTAATAACAAAAGATACAACGTAGAACAACATTATTATGTAATATAGAACTCTATTATGATGTCATAATGTAAAACTGCATTATGATGTCATAATGTATTTATAGTAGGGGGTAGAATTTACAACTCCATTATGATGTCACAATCTAGTAATAACAAAAGATACAATGTAGAACTTCATTATAATTTAGTATACAGTCGTCACTGGGACAGGTGGGGTCCTTTAAATGAAATACAATTTCACTGTGAAAGTACCCCAGAAATATTAGATTAGATAATCTGTTCTATTATTAAAATATAACTTTTATTATAGGACTTTATTTAAAATACACTAAATCACACCACCAAATGGCCCAGCACACATCAGAAAACTAGACGAACATAAACATACAAACACCCAAAGAACATACAGGACAGGGGATAGGTATATCACCTTATCGTGGTGATCCGCTATACCGATGTTAATTACCGTTCCCTTAATAGATTTACAGGTACGGTTATATTGCTATTTATACAGTGGTAATAACGGTATAAATTTTATTTCAGAAGGCTAAGGATGATAGACAAATAATATTTAATCGACGTGTTTCTACGGCCCTGATGTAATAAGTGAGCCGATTCATCAGGATCAAGACAAATAGCCTCTGTCTTTTGTACTCAAATGCCCCAAATGAAGAATGGTAATCTAATATTTCTGGGGTACTTTCACAGTGAAATTATAATTTAGTATAGAACTATATTAGGATGTCATAATGTAATGTAAAACTGCATTATGATGTCATAATCTATTCATGGTAGGGGATAGTATTTAAAACTGCATTATGATGTCACAAATTAGTAATAACAAAAGATGCAACGTAGAACTTCATTATATTGTAATATAGAGCTCCATTATGATGTCATCATGTAATGTAAAACTGCATTATGATGTCATAATCTATTCATGGTAGGGGATAGAATTTACAACTCCATTATGATGTCACAATCTAGTACTATTAAAGGATACAACGTAGAACAACATTATTATGTAATATAGAACTCCATTATGATGTCATAATGTAAAACTGCATTATGATGTCATCATGTATTTATAGTAGGGGATAGAATTTACAACTGCATTATGATGTCACAATCTAGTAATAACAAAAGATACAACATAGAACAACATTATTATGTAATATAGAACTCCATTATGATGTCATAATATTAAACTGCATTATGACGTCATAATGTATTCATAGTAGGGGATAGAATTTACAACACCATTATGATGTCAGAATATAGTAATAACAAAAGATGTAATGTAGAACTTCATTAAAATGTAGTATAGAACTCTATTATGATGTCATAATGTAAAACTGCATTATGATGTCATAATGTGAAACTGCATTATGATGTCATAATGTATTTATTGTAGGGGATAGGATTTACAACTCCATTATGATGTCACAATCTAGTAATAACAGAAGATACTTTGTAGAACTTCATTATAATGTAGTATAGAACTCCATTATGATGTCATAATGTAAAACTGCATTATGATGTCATAATCTATTCATAGCAGGTAATAGAATTTACAACTCCATTATGATGTCACAATCTAGTAATAACAAAAGATACAACGTAGAACAACATTATTATGTAATATAGAACTCTATTATGATGTCATAATGTAAAACTGCATTATGATGTCATAATGTATTTATAGTAGGGGGTAGAATTTACAACTCCATTATGATGTCACAATCTAGTAATAACAAAAGATACAATGTAGAACTTCATTATAATTTAGTATACAGTCGTCACTGGGACAGGTGGGGTCCTTTAAATGAAATACAATTTCACTGTGAAAGTACCCCAGAAATATTAGATTAGATAATCTGTTCTATTATTAAAATATAACTTTTATTATAGGACTTTATTTAAAATACACTAAATCACACCACCAAATGGCCCAGCACACATCAGAAAACTAGACGAACATAAACATACAAACACCCAAAGAACATACAGGACAGGGGATAGGTATATCACCTTATCGTGGTGATCCGCTATACCGATGTTAATTACCGTTCCCTTAATAGATTTACAGGTACGGTTATATTGCTATTTATACAGTGGTAATAACGGTATAAATTTTATTTCAGAAGGCTAAGGATGATAGACAAATAATATTTAATCGACGTGTTTCTACGGCCCTGATGTAATAAGTGAGCCGATTCATCAGGATCAAGACAAATAGCCTCTGTCTTTTGTACTCAAATGCCCCAAATGAAGAATGGTAATCTAATATTTCTGGGGTACTTTCACAGTGAAATTATAATTTAGTATAGAACTATATTAGGATGTCATAATGTAATGTAAAACTGCATTATGATGTCATAATCTATTCATGGTAGGGGATAGTATTTAAAACTGCATTATGATGTCACAAATTAGTAATAACAAAAGATGCAACGTAGAACTTCATTATATTGTAATATAGAGCTCCATTATGATGTTATCATGTAATGTAAAACTGCATTATGATGTCATAATCTATTCATGGTAGGGGATAGAATTTACAACTCCATTATGATGTCACAATCTAGTATTATTAAAGGATACAACGTAGAACAACATTATTATGTAATATAGAACTCCATTATGATGTCATAATGTAAAACTGCATTATGATGTCATCATGTATTTATAGTAGGGGATAGAATTTACAACTGCATTATGATGTCACAATCTAGTAATAACAAAAGATACAACATAGAACAACATTATTATGTAATATAGAACTCCATTATGATGTCATAATATTAAACTGCATTATGACGTCATAATGTATTCATAGTAGGGGATAGAATTTACAACACCATTATGATGTCAGAATATAGTAATAACAAAAGATGTAATGTAGAACTTCATTAAAATGTAGTATAGAACTCTATTATGATGTCATAATGTAAAACTGCATTATGATGTCATAATGTGAAACTGCATTATGATGTCATAATGTATTTATTGTAGGGGATAGGATTTACAACTCCATTATGATGTCACAATCTAGTAATAACAGAAGATACTTTGTAGAACTTCATTATAATCTATATATATAAAATTGAATGTATGTCTGTCTGCGTGCGTGCGTGCGTGTCTGCGTGCGTGTTTGTCCTTTATGCGCTACTACACCATTCATCCGATCGCCATGAAACTTTGGGAAGTTGTTGAGTACACTCCTGGGAAGATTATAGGCATAGTACAAATATCCTACGATAAATGGCGCGCGAGCGTCGTCGAAAGTTACGCCCCCCCCCCACGTAGATCGAATAAGTAAGCCACCTGCTATTGTGATGTCATCACTGATGTCATCAACATCGGACACCCTTGAACATGCCCCAACATCTATATATATAAAATTGAATGTATGTCTGTCTGCGTGCGTGCGTGTCTGCGTGCGTGCGTGTCTGTTTGTCCTTTATGCGCTACTACACCATTCATCCGATCGCCATGAAACTTTGGGAAGTTGTTAAGTACACTCCTGGGAAGATTATAGGCATAGTACAAATATCCTACGATAAATGGCGCGCGAGCGTCGTCGAAAGTTACGCCCCCCCCCACGTAGATCGAATAAGTAAGCCACCTGCTATTGTGATGTCATCACTGATGTCATCAACATCTGACGCCCTTGAACATGCCCCAACATGTTCTATAAAGCTGCATTGTGATGTCATTAAGGCTGTATTATGACACGTACAGCTTGGAACCACTAGAGCACGCCAGCCAATTACCATTGGAGTTGGAAGTGGGTAAACAAGTACTAGGATATCTTCCTAAGAAGCCACAGCAGCCGGATAAATTGTATGTTCCACCCAACGGCTATTTTATTCAGCCCGCAAGGGGGAAGCAGCGGCCTACAAAATCTCATTCAGGTAGGTAGGTTCAGTTCTTGGAGGTTGGGGAATGCTTATGGGCAAGGCCTTATGTCTCATCCCAACTCGATTATTCAATTCTAAGCGCAAAAGAATTAGCGTCCAAATTTTATGTACGGAATTTAATTCTCTCACTTCCCAATGTCATAGAAACTTGAAATTTGGCACGAGCATTGATTATGTCATAAATAGGAAAAGTTAATGGGTCCCAACTCGATTATTCAATTCAAAGCGCCAAAGAATTAGCGTTCAAATTTTATGTACGGAATCTAATTCTCTCATTTCCGGATGTCATAGATAGATAGATAGATAGATAGATAGATAGATAGATAGATAGACTGTATGCAATAACCTAGATAGATAGATAGATAGATAGATAGATAGACTGTATGCAATGACACGTACAGCTTGAAACCATAAATACTAGAGCACGCCAGCCATTTACAGTCAGTCTCCATTGGAGTTGGAAGTGGGCAAACATGTACTAGGCTATCTTCCCAAGAAGCCACAGCAGCCGGATAAATTGGATGTTCCACCCAACGGCTATTTTATTCAGCCTGCAAGGGGGAAGCAGCGGCCTACAAAACCTCAGTGGTCGCTGCTGCCGTCATCTAGATATATAAAAACGAATGTATGTATGTATGTCTGTCTTCGCAGCAACGCGCGACGGGTACGCTAGTGTAGTATAGAACTCCATTATGATGTCATAATGTAAAACTGCATTATGATGTCATAATCTATTCATAGCAGGTAATAGAATTTACAACTCCATTATGATGTCACAATCTAGTAATAACAAAAGATACAACGTAGAACAACATTATTATGTAATATAGAACTCTATTATGATGTCATAATGTAAAACTGCATTATGATGTCATAATGTATTTATAGTAGGGGGTAGAATTTACAACTCCATTATGATGTCACAATCTAGTAATAACAAAAGATACAATGTAGAACTTCATTATAATTTAGTATACAGTCGTCACTGGGACAGGTGGGGTCCTTTAAATGAAATACAATTTCACTGTGAAAGTACCCCAGAAATATTAGATTAGATAATCTGTTCTATTATTAAAATATAACTTTTATTATAGGACTTTATTTAAAATACACTAAATCACACCACCAAATGGCCCAGCACACATCAGAAAACTAGACGAACATAAACATACAAACACCCAAAGAACATACAGGACAGGGGATAGGTATATCACCTTATCGTGGTGATCCGCTATACCGATGTTAATTACCGTTCCCTTAATAGATTTACAGGTACGGTTATATTGCTATTTATACAGTGGTAATAACGGTATAAATTTTATTTCAGAAGGCTAAGGATGATAGACAAATAATATTTAATCGACGTGTTTCTACGGCCCTGATGTAATAAGTGAGCCGATTCATCAGGATCAAGACAAATAGCCTCTGTCTTTTGTACTCAAATGCCCCAAATGAAGAATGGTAATCTAATATTTCTGGGGTACTTTCACAGTGAAATTATAATTTAGTATAGAACTATATTAGGATGTCATAATGTAATGTAAAACTGCATTATGATGTCATAATCTATTCATGGTAGGGGATAGTATTTAAAACTGCATTATGATGTCACAAATTAGTAATAACAAAAGATGCAACGTAGAACTTCATTATATTGTAATATAGAGCTCCATTATGATGTCATCATGTAATGTAAAACTGCATTATGATGTCATAATCTATTCATGGTAGGGGATAGAATTTACAACTCCATTATGATGTCACAATCTAGTACTATTAAAGGATACAACGTAGAACAACATTATTATGTAATATAGAACTCCATTATGATGTCATAATGTAAAACTGCATTATGATGTCATCATGTATTTATAGTAGGGGATAGAATTTACAACTGCATTATGATGTCACAATCTAGTAATAACAAAAGATACAACATAGAACAACATTATTATGTAATATAGAACTCCATTATGATGTCATAATATTAAACTGCATTATGACGTCATAATGTATTCATAGTAGGGGATAGAATTTACAACACCATTATGATGTCAGAATATAGTAATAACAAAAGATGTAATGTAGAACTTCATTAAAATGTAGTATAGAACTCTATTATGATGTCATAATGTAAAACTGCATTATGATGTCATAATGTGAAACTGCATTATGATGTCATAATGTATTTATTGTAGGGGATAGGATTTACAACTCCATTATGATGTCACAATCTAGTAATAACAGAAGATACTTTGTAGAACTTCATTATAATGTAGTATAGAACTCCATTATGATGTCATAATGTAAAACTGCATTATGATGTCATAATCTATTCATAGCAGGTAATAGAATTTACAACTCCATTATGATGTCACAATCTAGTAATAACAAAAGATACAACGTAGAACAACATTATTATGTAATATAGAACTCTATTATGATGTCATAATGTAAAACTGCATTATGATGTCATAATGTATTTATAGTAGGGGGTAGAATTTACAACTCCATTATGATGTCACAATCTAGTAATAACAAAAGATACAATGTAGAACTTCATTATAATTTAGTATACAGTCGTCACTGGGACAGGTGGGGTCCTTTAAATGAAATACAATTTCACTGTGAAAGTACCCCAGAAATATTAGATTAGATAATCTGTTCTATTATTAAAATATAACTTTTATTATAGGACTTTATTTAAAATACACTAAATCACACCACCAAATGGCCCAGCACACATCAGAAAACTAGACGAACATAAACATACAAACACCCAAAGAACATACAGGACAGGGGATAGGTATATCACCTTATCGTGGTGATCCGCTATACCGATGTTAATTACCGTTCCCTTAATAGATTTACAGGTACGGTTATATTGCTATTTATACAGTGGTAATAACGGTATAAATTTTATTTCAGAAGGCTAAGGATGATAGACAAATAATATTTAATCGACGTATTTCTACGGCCCTGATGTAATAAGTGAGCCGATTCATCAGGATCAAGACAAATAGCCTCTGTCTTTTGTACTCAAATGCCCCAAATGAAGAATGGTAATCTAATATTTCTGGGGTACTTTCACAGTGAAATTATAATTTAGTATAGAACTATATTAGGATGTCATAATGTAATGTAAAACTGCATTATGATGTCATAATCTATTCATGGTAGGGGATAGTATTTAAAACTGCATTATGATGTCACAAATTAGTAATAACAAAAGATGCAACGTAGAACTTCATTATATTGTAATATAGAGCTCCATTATGATGTTATCATGTAATGTAAAACTGCATTATGATGTCATAATCTATTCATGGTAGGGGATAGAATTTACAACTCCATTATGATGTCACAATCTAGTATTATTAAAGGATACAACGTAGAACAACATTATTATGTAATATAGAACTCCATTATGATGTCATAATGTAAAACTGCATTATGATGTCATCATGTATTTATAGTAGGGGATAGAATTTACAACTGCATTATGATGTCACAATCTAGTAATAACAAAAGATACAACATAGAACAACATTATTATGTAATATAGAACTCCATTATGATGTCATAATATTAAACTGCATTATGACGTCATAATGTATTCATAGTAGGGGATAGAATTTACAACACCATTATGATGTCAGAATATAGTAATAACAAAAGATGTAATGTAGAACTTCATTATAATGTAGTATAGAACTCTATTATGATGTCATAATGTAAAACTGCATTATGATGTCATAATCTATTCATAGCAAGTAATAGAATTTACAACTCCATTATGATGTCACAATCTAGTAATAACAAAAGATACAACGTAGAACAACATTATTATGTAATATAGAACTCTATTATGATGTCATAATGTAAAACTGCATTATGATGTCATAATGTATTTATAGTAGGGGGTAGAATTTACAACTCCATTATGATGTCACAATCTAGTAATAACAAAAGATACAATGTAGAACTTCATTATAATTTAGTATACAGTCGTCACTGGGACAGGTGGGGTCCTTTAAATGAAATACAATTTCACTGTGAAAGTACCCCAGAAATATTAGATTAGATAATCTGTTCTATTATTAAAATATAACTTTTATTATAGGACTTTATTTAAAATACACTAAATCACACCACCAAATGGCCCAGCACACATCAGAAAACTAGACGAACATAAACATACAAACACCCAAAGAACATACAGGACAGGGGATAGGTATATCACCTTATCGTGGTGATCCGCTATACCGATGTTAATTACCGTTCCCTTAATAGATTTACAGGTACGGTTATATTGCTATTTATACAGTGGTAATAACGGTATAAATTTTATTTCAGAAGGCTAAGGATGATAGACAAATAATATTTAATCGACGTGTTTCTACGGCCCTGATGTAATAAGTGAGCCGATTCATCAGGATCAAGACAAATAGCCTCTGTCTTTTGTACTCAAATGCCCCAAATGAAGAATGGTAATCTAATATTTCTGGGGTACTTTCACAGTGAAATTATAATTTAGTATAGAACTATATTAGGATGTCATAATGTAATGTAAAACTGCATTATGATGTCATAATCTATTCATGGTAGGGGATAGTATTTAAAACTGCATTATGATGTCACAAATTAGTAATAACAAAAGATGCAACGTAGAACTTCATTATATTGTAATATAGAGCTCCATTATGATGTCATCATGTAATGTAAAACTGCATTATGATGTCATAATCTATTCATGGTAGGGGATAGAATTTACAACTCCATTATGATGTCACAATCTAGTACTATTAAAGGATACAACGTAGAACAACATTATTATGTAATATAGAACTCCATTATGATGTCATAATGTAAAACTGCATTATGATGTCATCATGTATTTATAGTAGGGGATAGAATTTACAACTGCATTATGATGTCACAATCTAGTAATAACAAAAGATACAACATAGAACAACATTATTATGTAATATAGAACTCCATTATGATGTCATAATATTAAACTGCATTATGACGTCATAATGTATTCATAGTAGGGGATAGAATTTACAACACCATTATGATGTCAGAATATAGTAATAACAAAAGATGTAATGTAGAACTTCATTAAAATGTAGTATAGAACTCTATTATGATGTCATAATGTAAAACTGCATTATGATGTCATAATCTATTCATAGCAGGTAATAGAATTTACAACTCCATTATGATGTCACAATCTAGTAATAACAAAAGATACAACGTAGAACAACATTATTATGTAATATAGAACTCTATTATGATGTCATAATGTAAAACTGCATTATGATGTCATAATGTATTTATAGTAGGGGGTAGAATTTACAACTCCATTATGATGTCACAATCTAGTAATAACAAAAGATACAATGTAGAACTTCATTATAATTTAGTATACAGTCGTCACTGGGACAGGTGGGGTCCTTTAAATGAAATACAATTTCACTGTGAAAGTACCCCAGAAATATTAGATTAGATAATCTGTTCTATTATTAAAATATAACTTTTATTATAGGACTTTATTTAAAATACACTAAATCACACCACCAAATGGCCCAGCACACATCAGAAAACTAGACGAACATAAACATACAAACACCCAAAGAACATACAGGACAGGGGATAGGTATATCACCTTATCGTGGTGATCCGCTATACCGATGTTAATTACCGTTCCCTTAATAGATTTACAGGTACGGTTATATTGCTATTTATACAGTGGTAATAACGGTATAAATTTTATTTCAGAAGGCTAAGGATGAAAGACAAATAATATTTAATCGACGTGTTTCTACGGCCCTGATGTAATAAGTGAGCCGATTCATCAGGATCAAGACAAATAGCCTCTGTCTTTTGTACTCAAATGCCCCAAATGAAGAATGGTAATCTAATATTTCTGGGGTACTTTCACAGTGAAATTATAATTTAGTATAGAACTATATTAGGATGTCATAATGTAATGTAAAACTGCATTATGATGTCATAATCTATTCATGGTAGGGGATAGTATTTAAAACTGCATTATGATGTCACAAATTAGTAATAACAAAAGATGCAACGTAGAACTTCATTATATTGTAATATAGAGCTCCATTATGATGTTATCATGTAATGTAAAACTGCATTATGATGTCATAATCTATTCATGGTAGGGGATAGAATTTACAACTCCATTATGATGTCACAATCTAGTATTATTAAAGGATACAACGTAGAACAACATTATTATGTAATATAGAACTCCATTATGATGTCATAATGTAAAACTGCATTATGATGTCATCATGTATTTATAGTAGGGGATAGAATTTACAACTGCATTATGATGTCACAATCTAGTAATAACAAAAGATACAACATAGAACAACATTATTATGTAATATAGAACTCCATTATGATGTCATAATATTAAACTGCATTATGACGTCATAATGTATTCATAGTAGGGGATAGAATTTACAACACCATTATGATGTCAGAATATAGTAATAACAAAAGATGTAATGTAGAACTTAATTATAATGTAGTATAGAACTCTATTATGATGTCATAATGTAAAACTGCATTATGATGTCATAATCTATTCATAGCAAGTAATAGAATTTACAACTCCATTATGATATCACAATCTAGTAATAACAAAAGATGCAACGTAGAACAACACTACTTTGTAATATGGAACTCCATTATGATGTCATAATGTAAAACTGCTTATGATGTCATAATCTATTCATGGTAGGGGATAGAATTTACAATATCATTATGATGTCACAATCTAGTAATAACAAAAAATACAACGTAGAACAGCATTTTTATGTAATATAGAACTCCATTATGATGTCATAATGTGAAACTTCATTATGATGTCATAATGTATTTATTGTAGGGGATAGGATTTACAACTCCATTATGATGTCACAATCTAGTAATAACAGAAGATACTTTGTAGAACTTCATTATAATATAATATAGAACTCCATTATGATGTCATAATGTAAAACTGCATTATGATGTCATAATGTATTTATAGTAGGGGGTAGAATTTACAACTGCATTATGATGTCACAATCTAGTAATAACAAAAGATACAATGTAGAACTTCATTATAATTTAGTATAGAACTATATTAGGATGTCATAATGTAATGTAAAACTGCATTAAGATGTCATAATCTATTCATGGTAGGGGATAGTATTTAAAACTCCATTATGATGTCACAAATTAGTAATAACAAAAGATACAACATACAACTTAATGATAATGTAATATAGAACTCCATTATGATGTCATAATGTAAAACTGCATTATGATGTCATAATCTGTTCATGGTAGGGGATAGAATTTACAACTCCATTATGATGTCACCATCTAGTAATAACAAAAGATACAACATAATTATAATGTAATATAGAACTCTATTATGATGTCATAATGTAAAACTGCATTATGATGTCATAATGTTTTTATAGTAGGGGATAGAATTTACAACTTCATTATGATGTCGCAATCTAGTAGTAACAAAAGATACAACGTAGAACAACATTATTATGTAATATATAACGCCATTATGATGTCATAATGTGAAACTGCATTATGACGTAATAATGTATTCATAGTAGGGGATAGGATTTACAACTCCATTATGATGTCAGAATCTAGTAATAACAAAAGATACAATGTAGAAAAACATTATTATGTAATATAGAACGCCATTATGATGTCATAATGTAAAACTGCATTATGATGTCATAATGTATTTATGGCAGGGGATTGAATTTACAACTCCATTATGATGTCACAATCTAGTAATAACAAAAGATACAATGTAGAACTTCATTATAATGTAGTATAGAACTCCATTATGATGTCATAATGTAAAACTGCTTTATGATGTCATAATTTATTTATAGCAGGTAATATAATTTACAACTCCATTATGTCACAATCTAATAATAATAAAAGATACAAAGTAGAAAAACATTATGTAATATAGAACTTCATTATGATGTCATAATGTGAAACTGCATTATGACATCATAATCTATTCATAGTAGGGGATAGCATTTACAACTCCATTAAGATGTCACAATCTAGTAATAACAAAAGATACAATGTAGAAATCCATTATATTTTAGTATAGAACTCTATTATGATGTCATAATGTAAAACTGCATTAGGATGTCATAATCTATTCATGGTAGGGGATCAAATTTACAATATCATTATGATGTCACAATCTAGTAATAACAAAAGATACAATGTAGAACAGCCTTTTTATGTAATATACAACTCATTATGATGTCATAATGTGAAACTTCATTATGATGTCATAATGTATTTATAGTAGGGGGTAGAATTTACAACTCCATTATGATGTCACAATCTAGTAATAACAAAAGATACAATGTAGAACAGCATTTTTATGTAATATAGAACTCCATTATGATGTCATAACGTGAAACTGCATTATGATGTCATAATGTATTCATTGTAGTGGATAGGATTTACAACTCCATTATGATGTCACAATTTAGTAATAACAAAAGATACAATGTAGAACTTCATTATAATTTAGTATAGAACTCTGTTATGATGTCATAACGTAATGTAAAACTGCATTATGATGTCATAATCTATTCATGGTAGGGGATAGAATTTACAACTCCATTATGATGTCACAATCTTGTAATAGCAAAAGATACAATGTAGAACTTCATTATAATGTAGTATAGAACTCTATTTTGATGTCGTAATGTAAAACTGCATTATGATGTCATAATCTATTCATAGCAGGTAATGGAATTTACAACTCCATTATGATGTCAGAATCTAGTAATAACAAAAGATACAACGTAGAACAACATTATTATGTAATATAGAACTCCATTATGATGTCATAATGTGAAACTGCATTATGACGTAATAATGTATT
The DNA here is from genome assembly GCF_035609145.1 of Eleutherodactylus coqui. NCBI lineage: Eukaryota > Metazoa > Chordata > Amphibia > Anura > Eleutherodactylidae > Eleutherodactylus > Eleutherodactylus coqui. The sequence goes on along the minus strand of NW_027102295.1, from coordinate 1,961,072 downwards.
CATAGTATGGGATAGGATTTACAACTCCATTATGATGTCAGAATCTAGTAATAACAAAAGATACAATGTAGAAAAACATTATTATGTAATATAGAACGCCATTATGATGTCATAATGTGAAACTGCATTATGATGTCATAATGTATTTATTGTAGGGGATAGGATTTACAACTCCATTATGATGTCACAATCTAGTAATAACAGAAGATACTTTGTAGAACTTCATTATAATGTAGTATAGAACTCCATTATGATGTCATAATGTAAAACTGCATTATGATGTCATAATCTATTCATAGCAGGTAATAGAATTTACAACTCCATTATGATGTCACAATCTAGTAATAACAAAAGATACAACGTAGAACAACATTATTATATAATATAGAACTCTATTATGATGTCATAATGTAAAACTGCATTATGATGTCACAATCTAGTAATAACAAAAGATACAATGTAGAACTTCATTATAATTTAGTATACAGTCGTCACTGGGACAGGTGGGGTCCTTTAAATGAAATACAATTTCACTGTGAAAGTACCCCAGAAATATTAGATTAGATAATCTGTTCTATTAATAAAATATAACTTTTATTATAGGACTTTATTTAAAATACACTAAATCACACCACCAAATGGCCCAGCACACATCAGAAAACTAGACGAACATAAACATACAAACACCCAAAGAACATACAGGACAGGGGATAGGTATATCACCTTATCGTGGTGATCCGCTATACCGATGTTAATTACCGTTCCCTTAATAGATTTACAGGTACGGTTATATTGCTATTTATACAGTGGTAATAACGGTATAAATTTTATTTCAGAAGGCTAAGGATGATAGACAAATAATATTTAATCGACGTGTTTCTACGGCCCTGATGTAATAAGTGAGCCGATTCATCAGGATCAAGACAAATAGCCTCTGTCTTTTGTACTCAAATGCCCCAAATGAAGAATGGTAATCTAATATTTCTGGGGTACTTTCACAGTGAAATTATAATTTAGTATAGAACTATATTAGGATGTCATAATGTAATGTAAAACTGCATTATGATGTCATAATCTATTCATGGTAGGGGATAGTATTTAAAACTGCATTATGATGTCACAAATTAGTAATAACAAAAGATGCAACGTAGAACTTCATTATATTGTAATATAGAGCTCCATTATGATGTCATCATGTAATGTAAAACTGCATTATGATGTCATAATCTATTCATGGTAGGGGATAGAATTTACAACTCCATTATGATGTCACAATCTAGTACTATTAAAGGATACAACGTAGAACAACATTATTATGTAATATAGAACTCCATTATGATGTCATAATGTAAAACTGCATTATGATGTCATCATGTATTTATAGTAGGGGATAGAATTTACAACTGCATTATGATGTCACAATCTAGTAATAACAAAAGATACAACATAGAACAACATTATTATGTAATATAGAACTCCATTATGATGTCATAATATTAAACTGCATTATGACGTCATAATGTATTCATAGTAGGGGATAGAATTTACAACACCATTATGATTTCAGAATCTAGTAATAACAAAAGATGTAATGTAGAACTTCATTATAATGTAGTATAGAACTCTATTATGATGTCATAATGTAAAACTGCATTATGATGTCATAATCTATTCATAGCAAGTAATAGAATTTACAACTCCATTATGATATCACAATCTAGTAATAACAAAAGATGCAACGTAGAACAACACTACTTTGTAATATAGAACTCCATTATGATGTCATAATGTAAAACTGCATTATGATGTCATAATCTATTCATGGTAGGGGATAGAATTTACAATATCATTATGATGTCACAATCTAGTAATAACAAAAAATACAACGTAGAACAGCATTTTTATGTAATATAGAACTCCATTATGATGTCATAATGTGAAACTTCATTATATGTCATAATGTATTTATTGTAGGGGATAGGATTTACAACTCCATTATGATGTCACAATCTAGTAATAACAGAAGATACTTTGTAGAACTTCATTATAATATAATATAGAACTCCATTATGATGTCATAATGTAAAACTGCATTATGATATCATAATGTATTTATAGTAGGGGGTAGAATTTACAACTGCATTATGATGTCACAATCTAGTAATAACAAAAGATACAATGTAGAACTTCATTATAATTTAGTATAGAACTATATTAGGATGTCATAATGTAATGTAAAACTGCATTATGATGTCATAATCTGTTCATGGTAGGGGATAGAATTTACAACTCCATTATGATGTCACAATCTAGTAATAACAAAAGATACAACATAATTATAATGTAATATAGAACTCTATTATGATGTCATAATGTAAAACTGCATTATGATGTCATAATGTTTTTATAGTAGGGGATAGAATTTACAACTTCATTATGATGTCGCAATCTAAGATACAACGTAGAACAACATTATTATGTAATATAGAACGCCATTATGATGTCATAATGTGAAACTGCATTATGACGTAATAATGTATTCATAGTAGGGGATAGGATTTACAACTCCATTATGATGTCAGAATCTAGTAATAACAAAAGATACAATGTAGAAAAACATTATTATGTAATATAGAACGCCATTATGATGTCATAATGTAAAACTGCATTATGATGTCATAATGTATTTATGGCAGGGGATTGAATTTACAACTCCATTATGATGTCACAATCTAGTAATAACAAAAGATACAATGTAGAACTTCATTATAATGTAGTATAGAACTCCATTATGATGTCATAATGTAAAACTGCTTTATGATGTCATAATTTATTTATAGCAGGTAATATAATTTACAACTCCATAATGTCACAATCTAATAATAATAAAAGATACAAAGTAGAAAAACATTATGTAATATAGAACTTCATTATGATGTCATAATGTGAAACTGCATTATGACATCATAATCTATTCATAGTAGGGGATAGCATTTACAACTCCATTATGATGTCACAATCTAGTAATAACAAAAGATACAATGTAGAAATCCATTATATTTTAGTATAGAACTCTATTATGATGTCGTAATGTAAAACTGCATTAGGATGTCATAATCTATTCATGGTAGGGGATCAAATTTACAATATCATTATGATGTCACAATCTAGTAATAACAAAAGATACAATGTAGAACAGCCTTTTTATGTAATATAGAACTCATTATGATGTCATAATGTGAAACTTCATTATGATGTCATAATGTATTTATAGTAGGGGGTAGAATTTACAACTCCATTATGATGTCACAATCTAGTAATAACAAAAGATACAATGTAGAACAGCATTTTTATGTAATATAGAACTCCATTATGATGTCATAATGTGAAACTGCATTATGATGTCATAATGTATTCATTGTAGTGGATAGGATTTACAACTCCATTATGATGTCACAATTTAGTAATAACAAAAGATACAATGTAGAACTTCATTATAATGTAGTATAGAACTCTATTTTGATGTCGTAATGTAAAACTGCATTATGATGTCATAATCTATTCATAGCAGGTAATAGAATTTACAACTCCATTATGATGTCAGAATCTAGTAATAACAAAAGATACAACGTAGAACAACATTATTATGTAATATAGAACTCCATTATGATGTCATAATGTGAAACTGCATTATGACGTAATAATGTATTCATAGTATGGGATAGGATTTACAACTCCATTATGATGTCAGAATCTAGTAATAACAAAAGATACAATGTAGAAAAACATTATTATGTAATATAGAACGCCATTATGATGTCATAATGTGAAACTGCATTATGATGTCATAATGTATTTATTGTAGGGGATAGGATTTACAACTCCATTATGATGTCACAATCTAGTAATAACAGAAGATACTTTGTAGAACTTCATTATAATGTAGTATAGAACTCCATTATGATGTCATAATGTAAAACTGCATTATGATGTCATAATCTATTCATAGCAGATAATAGAATTTACAACTCCATTATGATGTCACAATCTAGTAATAACAAAAGATACAACGTAGAACAACATTATTATGTAATATAGAACTCTATTATGATGTCATAATGTAAAACTGCATTATGATGTCATAATGTATTTATAGTAGGGGGTAGAATTTGCAACTCCATTATGATGTCACAATCTAGTAATAACAAAAGATACAATGTAGAACTTCATTATAATTTAGTATACAGTCGTCACTGGGACAGGTGGGGTCCTTTAAATGAAATACAATTTCACTGTGAAACTACCCCAGAAATATTAGATTAGATAATCTGTTCTATTATTAAAATATAACTTTTATTATAGGACTTTATTTAAAATACACTAAATCACACCACCAAATGGCCCAGCACACATCAGAAAACTAGACGAACATAAACATACAAACACCCAAAGAACATACAGGACAGGGGATAGGTATATCACCTTATCGTGGTGATCCGCTATACCGATGTTAATTACCGTTCCCTTAATAGATTTACAGGTACGGTTATATTGCTATTTATACAGTGGTAATAACGGTATAAATTTTATTTCAGAAGGCTAAGGATGATAGACAAATAATATTTAATCGACGTGTTTCTACGGCCCTGATGTAATAAGTGAGCCGATTCATCAGGATCAAGACAAATAGCCTCTGTCTTTTGTACTCAAATGCCCCAAATGAAGAATGGTAATCTAATATTTCTGGGGTACTTTCACAGTGAAATTATAATTTAGTATAGAACTATATTAGGATGTCATAATGTAATGTAAAACTGCATTATGATGTCATAATCTATTCATGGTAGGGGATAGAATTTACAACTCCATTATGATGTCACAATCTAGTACTATTAAAGGATACAACGTAGAACAACATTATTATGTAATATAGAACTCCATTATGATGTCATAATGTAAAACTGCATTATGATGTCATCATGTATTTATAGTAGGGGATAGAATTTACAACTGCATTATGATGTCACAATCTAGTAATAACAAAAGATACAACATAGAACAACATTATTATGTAATATAGAACTTCATTATGATGTCATAATATTAAACTGCATTATGACGTCATAATGTATTCATAGTAGGGGATAGAATTTACAACTCCATTATGATGTCAGAATCTAGTAATAACAAAAGATGTAATGTAGAACTTCATTATAATGTAGTATAGAACTCTATTATGATGTCATAATGTAAAACTGCATTATGATGTCATAATCTATTCATGGTAGGGGATAGAATTTACAATATCATTATGATGTCACAATCTAGTAATAACAAAAAATACAATGTAGAACAGCATTTTTATGTAATATAGAACTCCATTATGATGTCATAATGTGAAACTTCATTATGATGTCATAATGTATTTATTGTAGGGGATAGGATTTACAACTCCATTATGATGTCACAATCTAGTAATAACAGAAGATACTTTGTAGAACTTCATTATAATATAATATAGAACTCCATTATGATGTCATAATGTAAAACTGCATTATGATGTCATAATGTATTTATAGTAGGGGGTAGAATTTACAACTGCATTATGATGTCACAATCTAGTAATAACAAAAGATACAATGTAGAACTTCATTATAATTTAGTATAGAACTATATTAGGATGTCATAATGTAATGTAAAACTGCATTAAGATGTCATAATCTATTCATGGTAGGGGATAGTATTTAAAACTCCATTATGATGCCACAAATTAGTAATAACAAAAGATACAACATACAACTTAATTATAATGTAATATAGAACTCCATTATGATGTCATAATGTAAAACTGCATTATGATGTCATAATCTGTTCATGGTAGGGGATAGAATTTACAACTCCATTATGATGTCACAATCTAGTAATAACAAAAGATACAACATAATTATAATGTAATATAGAACTCTATTATGATGTCATAATGTAAAACTGCATTATGATGTCATAATGTTTTTATAGTAGGGGATAGAATTTACAACTTCATTATGATGTCGCAATCTAGTAGTAACAAAAGATACAACGTAGAACAACATTATTATGTAATATAGAACGCCATTATGATATCATAATGTGAAACTGCATTATGATGTAATAATGTATTCATAGTAGGGGATAGGATTTACAACTCCATTATGATGTCAGAATCTAGTAATAGCAAAAGATACAATGTAGAAAAACATTATTATGTAATATAGAACGCCATTATGATGTCATAATGTAAAACTGCATTATGATGTCATAATGTATTTATGGCAGGGGATTGAATTTACAACTCCATTATGATGTCACAATCTAGTAATAACAAAAGATACAATGTAGAACTTCATTATAATGTAGTATAGAACTCCATTATGATGTCATAATGTAAAACTGCTTTATGATGTCATAATTTATTTATAGCAGGTAATATAATTTACAACTCCATTATGATGTCATAATCTAGTAATAACAAAAGATACAATGTAGAACAATATTATTATGTAATATAGAACTCCATTATGATGTCATAATGTAAAACTGCATTATGATGTCATAATGTAATTATAGTAGGGGGTAGAATTTACAACTCCATTATGATGTCACAATCTAGTAATAACAAAAGATACAACGTAAAACTTCATTATAATGTAATATAGAACTCCATTATGATGTCATAATTAGAGATGAGGGAGCACCAAAATGCTCAGGTGCTCGTTACTCAAGTCGAACTTTCCGCGATGCTCGAGGGTTCGTTTCGAGTAACGAACCCCATTGAAGTCAATGGGCGACCCGAGCATTTTTGTATATCGCCGATGCTCGCTAAGGTTCTCATTTCTGAAAATCTGGGAAATTCAAGAAATTGACACTGAAACGGATAGGGCAGGCGAAGGGCTACATGTTGGGCTGCATCTCAAGTTCCCAGGTCCCACTATTAAGCCACAATAGCGGCAAGAGTGGGCCCCCCCCCCAACAATTTTTACTTCTGAAAAACCCTCATTAGCAAGGCATACCTCAGCTAAGCACCACACTACCTCCAACAAGGCACAATCACTGCCTACATGACACTCCGCTGCCACTTCTCCTGGGTTACATGCTGCCCCCCCCCCGCACGACCCAGTGTCCACAGCGCACACCAAAGTGTCCTTGCGCAGCCTTCAGCTGCCCTCATGCCACACACTGGCCTCATAGCCACACCACCCTCATGTCTATTTATAAGTGCGTCTGCCATGAGGAGGAACCGGAGGCACACACTGCAGAGGGTTAGCAGGGCCAGGCAGCGACCCTCTTTAAAAGGGGCGGGGCGATAGCCCACAATGCTGTACAGAAGCAATGAGAACTCCAATCCTGTGCCACCTCCGTCAGGAGCTGCAAACGTGGGCATAGCAATGGGGAATCCATGTGCCACACAGTATTCATTCTGTCAAGGTGTCGCATAGCTCAATCCACACTGCAAGGGGAAAGCAGTCAGCGCTCTGCCCCCTACCCAAGTCAGTCAGTGCCTTTGTGCCAGACAGGTCAAACACCACAATGGGAACTAAGTTTGCACCAACAGCATAGGTGGGTCCTAGGAAACCCAAGACATGAACAAAAAATTGATCTGAGCGGCCAAACATGGCATAGGCCTCGGCCCACACATTCAGCAATCCTAGGCTGGAAGCGGACTTTCACTGCACCCAGGACATAGGCCTCTGCACAAACCATCAGCAATCGCGTGCCTACAGCGGACTCCAATGCTAGCGTAGTAGCATAAAAGCACTATCCGTACAAGAAAGACAGATCTACCAATCTCAAAACATTTTGCTGAATTTCACCATACAATCAGTCAGCTCAAATTTAGGGTCATTGACTCTGTTGCCCCACTGCCTCAAGGTGGGGACCGGGAGGGAATCCTTAAATGTAAAGAGATCCGTTGGATACACGAACTTGATACCCTTTCCCCCAAGGGTCTTAATATAGAGTATCCCATTATGTCCTGTATATAAATAGGTCCAGTTGATAGTCATGTGTCAGACTAATGTGCACTTTCTCTATCTGCAAATTATGTATACATAATCTCATCTACGGTATTTGATTTTAATTACCTTTTATTTTATGTTACAGATACCTGTTTGATGCATGTGCTCCGGACTCCTTGTTGTTCCATTACTTGTTGTTTGGCTTCCAGTATAAACTCCCCCCCCCCCCCCCAAAAAAAAATATTTTGTGCATTAATGTGTGCTAATGTGCATAATAAATAAATATGATATCATTCTATGTATTGGCTGCTTTATGAGGTATCACTATAGGTTATGATAATAGAGGGAGCTGTACTCTAATTGTTGGACCCATGAGTCATATGTATGAGATATGAACTATGATTAAAGACATATTGCTGTGAGATATGGTAGATTATTGATTATTAATATATTAGGGTTATTACCCAAGATTATTTATATTTTGACATTTATTTCAATAATGGACATCATTTTCTCCATATCTCACTCTCCAATAAAAAGTTTGTTGCTAAATCAACATACAGATATATGAGGCTGATCAATATTACCATTATTGTTTAATGTTGCTGTGGAATATATATATATATATGTGTATATATGTATATATATATGTGTATATGTATATGTGTGTGTATGTATGTATGTATGTATGTATATATATATATATATATATATATATATATAATATGGATTTGTTGTGTTGGAGCTAGTTTTCCCTATAAGACTACCTATAAACAGCATCTTATTTATAATTAATACTGTTTGCCACTACATATAGTCTTCTCCGTGGACCAGCGATACTTCTATTGCTATTAGAGCAGTGGAACTGCTAGCGCATGCGCACTTAACTTCTGAAGTCTCTTTTACTAAATAGAGTCCAATAGTTATATCAGCGGCATCGCAGGACTCCAGGCGCATGCGCGATCAGTCCCTCAAGATTCCTCTTGCTCTTCTAAATCTCGCGATAGTGGCTAAATCATGCACAGGCGCACTCGTTCAGATGACAAACCGGAAGCATCGGGAGCCATGGAGGACGTGAGCACATGCGAATTAGGTACTGTTCAGCTGTTACATGTGGGATTTTAATTGTTGTTTCACTATATATAGTCTGTAACTAAGGGTGTATTTGTACTTGACAAAGAAACGTCGTATGTGTGTGGAGGAATAAAGGAAGAAGTTTTACTGCATCGCTGTCTGCTGCCACAGTATTTTCCTTCTTGATTGCGCTAATGATTGCAGCATCACCGCTCACCATCTGGGTAGACTCCTCAAAGTTTCCAAGGACCTGGCAGATGTCTGCCAACCAGGCCCACTCTTCTGTAAAGAATTGAGGAGGCTGACTCCCACTACGCCGCCCATGTTGGAGTTGGTATTCCACTATAGCTCTACGCTGCTCATAGAGCCTGGCCAACATGTGAAGCATAGAGTTCCACCGTGTGGGCACGTCGCACAGCAGTCAGTGCACTGGCAGATTAAACCGATGTTGCAGGGTCCGCAGGGTGGCAGCGTCCGTGTTGGACTTGCGGAAATGTGCGCTGAGCCGGCGCACCTTTCCGAGCAGGTCTGACAAGCGTGGGTAGCTTTTCAGAAACCGCTGAACCACCAAATTAAAGACGTGGGCCAGGCATGGCACGTGCGTGAGGCGGCAGAGCCGCCACCAGGTTACGGCCGTTGTCACACACGACCATGCCCGGTTGGAGGCTCAGTGGCGAAAGCCAGCGGTCGGTCTGCTCTCAGACCCTGCAGCAGTTCGTGGGCCATGTGCCTCTTCTCTCCTAAGCTGAGTAGTTTCAGCACGGCCTGCTGACGCTTGCCCACCGCTGTGCTGCCACGCCGCGCGACACCGACTGCTGGCGACATGCTGCTGCTGACACATCTTGATTGTGAGACAGAGGTTGCGTAGGAGGAGGAGGAGGAGGAGGAGGGTGGTTTAGTGGAGGAAGCATACACCACCGCAGATACCACCACTGAGCTGGGGCCCGCAATTCTGGGGGTGGGTAGGACGTGAGCGGTCCCAGGCTCTGACTCGGTCCCAGCCTCCACTAAATTCACCCAATGTGCCGTCAGGGAGATATAGTTGCCCTCTCCGCCTGTGCTTGTCCACGTGTCCGTTGTTACGTGGACCTTGGCAGTAACCGCGTTGGTGAGGGTGCGTACAATGTTGCGGGAGACGTGGTCGTGCAGGGCTGGGACGGCACATCGGGAAAAGTAGTGGCGACTGGGAACCGAGTAGCGCGGGGCCGCCGCCGCCATCATGTTTTTGAAAGCCTCCGTTTCCACAAGCCTATACGGCAGCATCTCCAGGCTGATCAATTTGGCTATGTGCACGACGGCGTACTTGCGTTCAAACAGTTGCGCTAGCGACGGCTGGACGCTGCGCTGAGAGACATTGCTGGATGGGGCCGAGGACAGCGGAGGTGAGCATGTGGGTGCAGGCCAGGAGACGGTCGTGCCTGTGTCCTGAGAGGGGGGTTGGATCTCAGTGGCAGGTTGGGGCACAGGGGGAGAGGCAGTGGTGCAAACCAGAGGCTTGCACCACTGAATGACATCACTGAATGACATCATTGAATGGCTGTGATTGGTTAATCGGGCACTGGCTGATGCAGTGCTCCTTGGATACATGGAATACAGCAGCAACCACAGAGTACTAGAATGGAGGCAAATACTGACACAGAGACTAGTGTGGAGTATATGACTTGTGACCAGTGTCCGAACAAGCTTTCAACCAGTCCCTGAATGGATCGTCTATGCCAGAGTTATCAGCTAGTTCATTTTATTATGCATTTACCCCTTCCAGTGCTCAGGTATCATCTGGTGCCGTGTTATTAGGAATGAAAGTACAACAATATCCTCCAATCATTTTACAAACTTCTCCTTTTTCTGCTAGTAACATATCAAGAGTCATTCTATTTTGCCATGTAATAAGTAAGGTATGTCCTAGTTGTTCCTCTAGGCCCCTAATTGCATCTCTTGTATAATTAACAAATCTCTGTTGGTTATAGTATGTGTAATTAATCCAGTCTACATTTTTATCCACTGTTGCCCACCATGCAAGAAGAGACTCAAACCCGCTGCAGCCATCTGATTTCTTGCCCTATACTCGTTCAGTACCCCCCTTAGGACCCCTGATGGCGTCAAAGGAACCTTTGGGAGAGGAATTCCTAGTTTTCCGGACACGGCCCTTGCTGTTGCCCTCGGAGGTCATGAGGTGCACAGGCATTATCAGTTGTACCAAAGCACAATCCCGTTAGGGCCTGTACCTGGCACCTGTTCTAGGTACCTGTGACCACACAACCATCACACGTCTGCGTGTGCTCTTTGTAGCTCAGGCCATATCCCAGAAAACAGTGTGCCTCCATGGTTCTCCTCTCCATATAGTGTCCCTCAGGCAGTCTCCCGTAGTCTGCCTTGGTCCCATTACCAGGTAGCGCAAAGCAAGTATAACCCCAGGATCAGAGACAACAGCAGGTCCTTGCCCACAGGTGGAAACAGCAAACTCAATGTATAACATGGATCGCTTATCTGTGGGGTGTAGGTACAGTTAAGAAGCTTAATCCCACATTTTACGGTCATCACGGCTTGAAGACTTGTCATTAACTTTTTTTTTTATTCTTTATTTTTCAGATTATAACTTGATTACAGTTTACATAGTGTTCATTGCGCACCGTCACACCAACTTTATGAACATTACCATACCAAAGAATTAGAACAGTTTTTCTTTGTTGTGAATAAAAGGAAGACTTAACTTATTGCAACATTCAAGACTCGTTGTCCTTCTGTTCGTCATCTGTGTTTCTTTTCTTTCTATATTATATAAACTAACATGACCAATTAGACAGACGTGACACAAGGGGGATTAACCAGGGGGACACATTTAGGGGAAAAATAAAATAAAACTCAACCATTAAGTTGCGTGGAGTATAGCTATGTGGTCAGGTTTCGCTTTTGTCGTTTAGTGATCCATTAACGAGCGATATTCCTCAGATTCCTGGAACACCATCCAGTGATACCATATGTTCCTGAAGCTTTCCTGTGTGCCCCTTAGTGCCGCAGTGAAGTCCTCCATCTCCATGATCCTCCTTACTGTATTGAGCCATAGAGCCATTGTTGGTGAGGTTGTCTGTCTCCAAAGTTTAGGAATGCATGATCTTGCCGCACTCACTAGAAAACGTACTATAGATTCTTTGTAGGTCGCCAGTGGTATATCGCTGTGATGCAGGAGGAAGAAGGCCGGGGATTTTGGCAGGGGGTAGTGGGTGAATCTAGATGCTATCTGCCACACCTCTGATCAAAAAGCTCGCCAGGACCGAGCAGTCCCAAAAGACATGTAACATTGTCCCTTGCTCCGCCCCGCATCTCCAACATGTGGGGGGGACTGTCGGGAATATTCTATGCAAGTGGGAGGGCACCCTATACCACCTGGTGAGAACCTTGTATCCAGATTCTTGTATTTTGCTCAATATTGAAACCGAGTGTGTGATGATGAAAATTCTATCTCTTTCCTCCGGTGTAAGTGTGACTCCCAACTCTTCTTCCCATTTATTCATGTACTTAGGTGGTGAGGCCTCAGGTTGTGTGTTTAGTATGTTGTACATTTTGGATAGCGTATGCCTGAGGGTCCCTTCTCCCTACAGATGACTTCAAATTGTGTTTTTGGGCAGGCAAAAGTAGTGGGGCGGGGTAGCGTAGATAGAAAGTGTCTTACTTGTAATGCCTGCCATAATGGGAGTTGGGGTGAGTCCGTATTCCCTCTGAGCATTTCCAGTGGGAGCCACTGGGCTTCTTGCATAAAATGTTCTGCCCGGAATCTGCCTTCGGTAATCCTTGCACGGAATACTTTGTTCTCATTGCCTGGGGGAAATCTCGGGTTACCCAGAACCGGGAACATGGGTGAGGGCCTGGGAGAAATGTCTTTCCTGGCTAGTACTTTGATGGCGATCCCTAGCGTGGGGCCGATTGTAGGATGGAGTGCTAGTTCTGTGGGGGCTTGTCCCTCAGACCATGGGAGAGCTACTAACGGCGCCAGGGCTGCTGTTTGTTCTGTTGCTATCCACTGTTTAAGGGCTGCATGCCGGTGCCAGTCCACCATGCGTACTAAGTGTACTGCCTGGTGGTATTTTACGTAATCTAGTAGTCCCATGCCCCCCTCGCTTTTCGGCCGAGATAAAGTGTCTCTTGCTATCCGTGGGGCCTTTCCTGCCCATATGAATGTGGACGTGAGTGATTGTAAATGCTGGACGAAGAGCCTTGGCACTTGTATGGGAAGGGCCTGAAGTAGGTATAGTATACTGGGGAGTATATTAATTTTGATTATTGCTCCCCTGCCGAACCAAGAGAAAGTCCCTTTGGTCCAAGAGTTGAGGTCTTGTCGAATTTCGCTTAAGAGTGCTGGAAAGTAGGCGGGGTATAGGTCCTCAATGTTTGGCGTTAGCTTGGTCCCCAAGTATTGAATGTGATTCTTTTCCCACTGAAATGAGAACGAGTCCTTTAATTCCTCCACAAAATGTTGTGGGAGAGAGATGTTAAGAGCTGCTGACTTATGATAGTTTATTTTAAAGTTTGATATTTTGGAATAGTGGTTAATTTCTGCCAATAGGTTTGGTAAGGAGATTCGTGGGTTGGAGATAAAGAACAGGAGGTCGTCCGCATATGCGGCGATCTTATATTCTTCCTCCCCCACCGTGATCCCTTTAACGTTTGGGTTATTAAGTATTTGTGACAACAGTGGCTCCAGGCATATTATAAAGATCAGTGGCGATAGAGGGCAGCCCTGCCTTGTACCATTTGAAATGGAAAATGGCTTTGAAAGCTGGCTGTTTACTCTAACGGACGCGGATGGGCTGGAATATAGGCCTGTAATCCAGTGTAACATGTTAGGGCCCATACCCACGTGGGTAATTGTCGCAAATAGGAAGTCCCACTCCACCCTGTCAAATGCCTTTTCTGCATCTGTGGATAAAAGGCATATCGATTTGGAGAGTCTGTGCGCCTGGTGTATTAGGTTAATGGCTTTGGTTGTGTTGTCCCTTGCCTCTCTTAATGGGACGAAGCCGACTTGGTCTTTGTGTATTGTTACATAAGTAGGGGGAGATCCTATTTGCCAGAATTTTAGAAAATAATTTCAGGTCTGCGTTAAGTAAAGAGATGGGGCGGTAGCTCTGGCATTGCGCTGGGTCCTTCCCTTCTTTAGGGATGACCGCTATGTGTGCTGTTAGGGTATCTCTAGGTATTTTGTTTCCGGATGTTATGGAATTGAAGGCTTGGATGAAGTGGGGTGTAAGTGTTTCTGCGAATTTCTTATAATATGATAGGGTTAGCCCATCTGGACCTGGCGCTTTCCCTGTCTGAGAGTCTGTCAGCGCTTCTGCTAGCTCAGTCGGGGATATTGGGGCCTCCATCAGTTCTATGGCCTCCTTTGGGAATCTGTGAATGTTTGATCATTGTAGGCATTCGTGGATCCTAGCTTTCTTGTGTTCTCTGGCTTGCTCGGACTGTGGTGGAGATTGGTTATATAAAGAGTAGTAATATTGCCAAAACGCTTCTGTGATTTGTTCGGGAAGATGTAGTGTGTGGCCTTCGGAGTTCTTAATGTGTAGAACGTAGGCCCTAGCTCTTGCTGCGCGGAGGGCCCGGGCCAATATGCAGCTCGGTTTGTCTCCAAATTCAAAGAAATGACGTCTACATTTCGTCAGGCTCACTTTTGCCTTTCCCAGACAGTGGGAACGGACCTGCTCCTTCAACCGTAGTAATTCTGTTCCCTTCTCTCTGTCTAGTGTCGATTTGTGGGAGGACTCTAGTGCCTGGATCTGATCCAGGAGTCCCCTGAGATGTGCGCTACGTTCCTTTTTAATGCGTGAGCCAAGGCCTACACAGAAACCCCGTATCACGCACTTGTGTGCTTTCCATACCGTTAGTGGGTCAACCTCTGGAGTGACTTTGTGTTCAAAGTATTTCCTTAATGTTGTGCGGATTTCGTCTGAGTTCGCCGTGTATTGAATATCCAATGCCATATTCTATTGTGCAGGGTAGGTAATTTCAGCGCTAGTATGATCATTGCGTGGTCTGAAAATGTGATGGTGTCTATTGTAGCCGAGACTAGATTCGCTAGGGATGAGAGTTGGAGGAGGAAAAAATCGATTCTGGAGTATGAGTTGTGTGGTTGGGAAAAGAACGTGTAGTCCTTTGTGGTGGGGTGTAAGGTTCTCCAGGCATCTTCCAACTGATACTTGTTTAATGTATTTTTGATCCTGCGGTACGCTGACCTGGGAAGGTTACCGCTGCCTTTAGATGTGTCTATTCTTGGGTCCAACGGCATGTTAAAATCTCCTCCCAGGACCAGGGTGCCCTCCTGAAATTCCTCCAGCTCCTCCAGGATCTCCTCTAAGAAGGACACCTGGTTGGAGTTGGGTGAATAGATGGCCGCTAGTGTGATTTGTGTGCCAGTGAGTTTCCCCTTGAGGAAAATATATCTACCTCCCGGATCACAGCGGACCTCTTCCTGCTCCCATGGGACGGAGTTGGCGATAAGGATGGAGACCCCTTTGGACTTGGATTCCGCATTTGTGCTGTGGTAGGTGTTTGGAAATCTGTCGTTTGCAAATCTGGGGCTTTTGTTCGTGCGGAAGTGGGTCTCCTGGATAAAGGCCACATGTACTCTTCTTTTCCAGAGGAGGTGGAGGATGGAGGACCTCTTCTCTGGCACGTTCAGTTCCTGCGCATTAATGGAGATTATGGAGAGGTTAGCGGAGCCTGGCATTGCGAAAGAGAGAAGATCAGGTTGCAAAAAGAAGGGGTAGTGAAAGCACCAAGTTGAGAATCAGGAAAGATATAGAGAGAGAGGGGGAAGGAGAGGGGAGAGTGGAAGAAGAAGAGAAAAAAAAAGAGGAGGGGGGATGGACACTTACACGACACACAAGGAAAACTAATCCGGGACAAACACAACTAAGGCTAGCCCGGTGGCTAGCAACTATATTTTAGTCAGGGAGCCTGTTTCCCCCCCTCAAAAAAGGGGTTAAGCCAGGCCCCCTGATGCCCTACTGGAGGTAACGTGGAAGTGCACTTACTGTTAAGGCCGCTGTCTAACTCGGAGATCAGATAACAAGGAAAACGACCACCGATTCCGTATCTGTTCCTCTATAACCTTCTTACTCGGAACTTGCGGGATGCCACTATCATTAGAAGTAGTACTGTGGGAAAAAAACAAGAGGAAGCAAAGAGACAAAATTAGACAGCTTTCAGCCCGTCCGGCGGGTAAGAGACTGGGGAACGCGCCGCCGTCATTCGTAGGGTATCTGCTGGCGGGGCACAATAAGTCTCGATTTCTTTGATTGGTTGTTAGTCTCGGTCCCTGCTGCCTTGCCGGTTGGAAAGGTTCCCTGGGTCCTTCGCGGGTCACGGGTTGCTCTGTGCCGTGTCCATGGGCATAGTCCAGTCTGGAATGGGCACCGCCAGGACTTCTAGGAACCTGAAAGCTCTGTCCAGGTCTGTGGGTGATCTGACGGTGTACAGGCGGCCTCGCTTGTGTAATATTAAATGAAAGGGGTGGCCCCATTTGTAGGTCGCGTCCGCCTGGCGTGCTGCGTCCACAAGTGGTCTTATCAGTCACCGACTATTGAGGGTCAGTCTGGAGACATCTGGTAAGATAGTAATTTCCACTCCGTTAAAGTTAACTGGACCTCTTTCCCATGCCATGCGTTGGATTTCCTCCTTTTGTCTGTAAAAGTGCACTCGGCAGATGACATCCCTTGGCAGATTGGGGTTCCTTGTTCTCCCGCCCATCATTCTGTGGACCCTGTCCAGCTCTATTGTCCTGTCTTCCGGACGGCGTAGTAGCTTGTTGAAGACGGTTGTTACACACTCATAGAGCGCTTCTGGCGCCTCTCAGCTTTAGGTTGTTGCGGCGGCCTCTGTTTTCGACGTCGTCGAGGTGGAAAGTTAACTCACTGAACTGTTTCTGCTGTTTTTCTATGAAGCTTGTTAGCTGTTGAAAGTCCATATAGGAGACCTCGGGGTTCTCTTCTAGCGCCATCACCCGTTCTGTAAAGGCCTGTACTGAGTGGTTAACTGCCGCGATGGCCCTCTCGTGTTTCTCTTCTATACATCGTATCTGCATCTCTAAGTCTGTTTTGGTCGGTAGGGCACGTATCATGACCCAGAGTGCTTGTAGTGTTTGGGAATCGTCTGCAGGTGGCGCTGTATGATTGCCAGGAGCTTCTGTTTCGGGAAATTACTGGGAGCTGTAGTCATGGAAGGTATTTATATCTCTGCTGTTGTCTCTCTGTTGAGAAGGAGGTCGGGCGATAGGGATAGGATTATCTCCCTGCATTACCCCGCTCTTGCTTGGGTTGTCCTTCCGGGGAGGGGTATGGTCTGCATCAGGTCCCTTTCTGCCACCCTTTGCGTTAGGGCTGTGTCCCTGGCTGGGGGTTTCATGGGATTCATTACCAATTGTGTAGAGTGTGGGTACAGTGGAATGTCTCGCTGGTGACCTCGGGGTCTCTGCCCTATTCCCCCTCCCATCCTGTTCAGGGTGTTGGGCTCTGTTTGGTGGTGAGGTACCTGGGTTCTTGGTCCACTGCTCCCTTAGTCCTTCTTGCTGCCCCTGCTCCGTGTTGGTGTGGAGCTGCGCTGCTCCTCCGGCATTTGAAGGTGGTGCTTCTGCACCCTGTACTGGCTGCCCGCTCTTTTCTGTCTGTAGCCCCTGGGTCTAGTCGGCAGGGGATTTTCTCCTTCCCTCAGGGTATGGCTCTGCTCCGCTGTTGTATGGGCTTCTCTCTCTGCCCTGGCGGTGTGCCAGCATGGGGCTCTCCTGCCTTCACCTGGCCTGTGGATAGGGTTGCTGGATCTCCACTCTGCTTCAGCGCGGGCTTGTCGCGCTGACCCAGTGCCATGTTGGAGAGCCGTCTTCCCGCTCCGGCGGCGTGTGTTCCGTGCAGGAACCGACTTATAGGGGATCCCTGGATCTGTGGCTGGTCTGCCTTCCTCTTCCCCACTCTAGTCATCATCGGGTATGGGCTATTTTCTTTGTTTTCTGGTTTTCTGAGAGTCAGTGGCAGCGGAGCTCCGAGATGTGCGGCCTCCCTCTCCTATGCCAAGCCACGCCCCCCATGCCACTTGTCATTAACTTTTATCTATCGTACAGTCATGTCTTTCTATCTCATATAATTATTAATAACATATAATTCTCTATACACTTAACCGCTTAATCCTCCAACCTTAACAACCCCCCCTCAGGAATTTCTCTTATCAAGGAGAGGTGATGGAGTAAGATAAACAAAGCTTTAACTGTTTTAGACTCCTACAGCTAACTGCAGTATCCTTGGAATATTTTTCCCTTAATAGGAACACTCAGGTCTCACATTATTAACAACTTAATTATTATTATTTTTTCTTACATGACATTATCACATTGAAAACACCATTTAACAATCAAACGCACTGCAAACCAATTACAGAACTAACATGTACACAAATAACAGCAAGAATGTATGTTCCCTATTCACACAAGTTTATATTAAACTTAATTCCTGATCATCTTCATTACAAGTCTATTCATTTCAAGCAAGCAGAGCATCGCTCTCAGACTACTACGTTAAGAGAGTCAGTCACACACTCCCCCCTCCCTTCTTCTCACTAAACTCTAAAGCTGAAAGGTGAGGGTGAAAGTGAAACAAGCATTCCAATGTAACAGATGATTTAACCATTTGTGAGCTAACCCCACCACACAGAGCCAGCACTCAAGCCATTGTCTGTCAACTTCATTTAATACTACTGTAAACTTTCATTCCTTCACTGTCTTACCCCAGGACTATCTGCATCATGTAATCATCTCTGCTGTCCTGCTGCCTACTATCTCTGATCCTTGTCAGCACTACCGTCATCCATAGCAACCTGTCCCCTCACTACCTGACACTTATCTGAAGGAGACCATACATATTCCTCTGCTACGACTAAATATCCCACAGTATCATACTGACCCTATCTTATAACCCACACTTAATAAGGTAGACTACATATCATCAACACACAGAGGACAGTGATGGAGGGTTCTTACTATTCCTGCACAAGTCAAAGAAGGCACTAATCACTAGTGTTGTGTACTACAATCAGTGCAAGCATTGGGATGCTAGGTAAAAGGTACATCTATGGGAGGTGTGAAGCCAAGGTGGCGCCTGGGCGACAGCCGAGGGTATTGCAGCAGGTACTAAAATGGCCGCAGGCCATGACTAGCACTAAAATGGCCACCAGGGATGTGGCCTGACTAAGAGTACTATCAAGCCAGGCAAGCATCTAGCCACGCCTTATTCCTTTGTGTACAATGCCAACAAGTCCCTCATCTGACACATATCTATAATAATCTTTATGTGTATAGCGCCAACATTTCCACAGTGTTTACATAGACAGGGGGAATACAGAAAGACAAAAGTACAAAAAATACAGAACCACGGATACATAGTAATCAGCTGATGGAAACAATAGGGGTGAGGGTTCTGCTCCATCGAGCTTACACAAGTAATGGGGTGATACAGAAGGTAAAGGGGCTGGAGATGTGCACAGTATAGCGGGGTGGAGAGTGAGGGATGCTATATACAGACAATGGTCAGAGCTCTTCCACCATTCCCCCATCGTGTAGGATCGGGTAATATGATGATGACCTCTGACAATTTCAGGGCTGTCATCAATAGCGTTCCCCAGACTCACCAATACACCGAAAAGAAATGTTATTCCTGTTATTTTTGTCCTTACCGAGGAGGCCCATGGGGAAAGGGTGTGGATTTCTTCACCGAGTTGAGATGGAGACCACCTAATGTGCCCCCCCACCCCCCTGTAATGGGCTAAACTAGACCCCCTCAGCACACTGTCCCTGCTCTGCCTGTGTTACCTTTTTACAGTGAGAATGGTGAATCCAGGTCTGCCATTCAGCAATCTTTATTGCAGCAGGAGTGGTCAGGAGTACCTGGTAAGGTCTTTCTCACTTTGGGGTCTTCCAGTTCTTTTTCTTTATCCCCTTGATGAGGACCCAATCACCTGGTATTATTTCCCTTAGTAATGCTTTAGCCACTGAGGCTTCATGCGACTGACCTGTGAGAAACACTTCTATCCACTTGGCTAAAGCATCTATAATAACTAGGCAGTATTTCTTACCTTCACATTTGTTTAATTCTATGTAGTCCATACAAATGTGTTGGAGGGGATACTGAGGTGTAGGACAGCATCCCCTCCATGGTCTTGTATTATTTGTGCTAAACACAAGGCACAAGGGAATATAAGATAAACAAAAATTTTTAGAGTAGTTTGTAAACGCATAGGCTGTGAATACTTTCGATATGAGTGCTACCATCCCCCCTGTTGAGAAATGACACAGGCCATGGCTCAAATTTGCTGCATATCTGAAGAACGATTTAGGTAAGATAGTTTTTTTTCCTTCTGCGGAGATGTCCAACCCATCTACAAAGAGTGTATTCAGCATCTACAAGAGATACATCCTGCAGATCTGGTCTGGGTAACACCTTATGTGCCATCTCTCCTAGACAGTTGTATGGAGGACCATCTGAAGAAATAGGCAGTAAGGTAGATGGATGGAGCGTAGTACATCCCTCAGTTGTCAGGTGTGGCTGTGAGAGCAGTAGTGTCATGTAGGAGGGATGTCTGGAAGGACAAATATGAGTATAACCAACTGCGTGCGGTACACAGTGTGAGTGGCGGAACAGCACTATAGTGGCAGGTCTGACTGCTTCAGCTGCCGCTGCTACCGCTTGTACACAGGGTGGGAGCGCTCGGCCACTGGATCTAGTCTGCAGGAGTAGTATGCCAGCGATCTGTTTCCCACTGTGTGCCTGAGTTAACACAGAGGTCATATATCCTTCCCTTGAGTCAACAGCACAAAGAGCTTGCTGTAGTTCAGCAGCCCCCAAGACTGATGTGCCCACCAGAGTCTGTTTTAACCTGACAAAGGCTTCCTCAGAGGGTGCATCCCACTGGATCCTGTCAGCTGCAGAAAGAGGTTCATCATAGATGAGTCTGGTAAGAGGTGCTGTCAGGGATGCATAATTTAGGATCCAGGCTCTGCAGACGTTTGTCATTCCCAAAAAGGACAGAATTTGCTCGTGGTTTTGGGACTTCCAGAATTGCTTGCCTACCTTCATCTGACAGGTTATACCCCAGATATTTAACTGTTTGCTGACAGTATTGGAGTTTCTACCTGTTTACTTTATGGCCTTGCTTATAAAGAAACCTCAAGGGTTCGACTGTGTCCCCCCACAATTCGCTCCACTGTCTGCTGCTAGCTACCAACATACAGTAGTAGCCCAGTTCCAGCATCCTAGAGGTAGTCAGCTAAGTTTGCTGACATAGCCTGGGAGAAAATTGTTGGAGATTCACAGCAGCCCTGAGGTACTCTGGTGAAGGTGTACCTAATTTTATCATAATATCTTATCTCAACCATTTTACTGGACATATTTAAGACTATATAATCTGACATTTCACAGGCTTATTTGTCTCTAGGTCTGTTATAACTGGTTCAGAGAGGGATTCCCTGTGGGTCCGTCCATTAACCCCTTTTACCATGATATGACTATTACTACATTTTACATTGGGTATATATTGGGATGTATTAATGCCCTGGTGGCTCCTGAGCCCACCAGGAAAGTAATCATCAGCCCATTCACCTGGAGATCTATCTCAGGCAGTAGAAATTGCCAAGAGATCCTCCAAGTGTTGTACATCCATCCCTCTTAGTCATTTTTCCCCAAGGTGCCTGTGAGCATTGTTTCTCTGGGCATCCTCAGGCAAAATCACCAGATTTCCAATCATTCAAACACACATTTAAATCCCCGAGCTGTATCCCACCTCTGCTTCTTCCTTTGCCTCTACTTTCACATCCTCTCGCTGTCCAATGACCTCTCTGACTTTCTTGAACCGTCGTGTCACATTCTTCTCCCTGTATAAAAACTCTCACTTTCCCAACCTTTTCTTTGTAAAACTTTTCTGCATGTTTTGCATATTCCAAAACATCCTGCAATGATCCCATCCTAAGGGTAATCATTAGAGATGAGCGAACACGTTCGGCCCCGCCCCTTTTTCGCCCGAACACCGAACTTTGCGAACACCTCGGTGTTCGGGCGAAAAAGTTCGGGGGCCGCCGTGGCAGCGCGGGGGGGTGCGGCGGGGAGCGGGGGGGAGAGGGAGAGAGAGAGGGCTCCCCCCTGTTCCCCGCTACTGCCGCCCGCGCCGCCGCGCATCTCCCCGCCCCCCGGCGGCACCCGGACACTTACGCGCGAACACTCCAGTGTTCGCTAAAGCCGGTGTCCGGGTGCGGATGTGTCCGTTACGGACACGTTCGCTCATCTCTAGTAATCATGTATCTCATTGTGGTGGAAGCCCAGTATATATCTATATGGATCCGTGGGCCTTGGCAGTAGACAGTTGTCAATTTAACATTCTGTATACATATTTGCTTTCTGTCTTGCTACAAATATAATGTTCTTACAGTTATGCAATAGGTACTTCCGCTCATATGAAAATATCTGTTTTATAACTCTGCTGACATGGGGAAGCCAACATGAAACTTCTGTACTCAAAACGCTGACAAGATAATATATAGTATAAACACGTTACATTTTCCAATTGTTTTGCAATTTTGGAGGACAGTATAACTCAGACGGACAACCACAGTCTGAAACAGCCACCGCAGAAATTACCCAAGCAATTTTACTGGAAATGTATGCAAATAATATGGGAGGTTTGTGCAATTTATAGTTCATGATGTAACATCCAATCATATCGAAGGAACCACACGTGGCTCCAGGACAACCCACTCATTTCATCCACCACCTGATGGCCAATCACAGATGACCGGAGGATGGAAGAATTGCAAGATGCTTATCCAATAATTAAACAATACGTTGTATCTATGTAATCTTTGACCTGCCCAGATGGGCGGATATGTTAAACTCTTAAAATAGGCTACACGCCGATCATTAAAGTTAGAATTGAGGAAGCTATGCATGCTGAACCTCGTGTCAGTGTGAAAACTTCTTATGCGCATTATCAATTCAGAATTAATATGGAGGGGTGTAAACATTCCAACTTGAGTAAGCCGTGATTCCGCAAAGGAATTCTACGACAGTGGCACCCCAGATGGGACTGTGATCGATAGGCTCCGAAGAAATCGGACACAAGGCACGGACATAGACAACCTTGGACTTAGCGGGCCCACCAAATACACGGTAGGATAAATTAATTATCTATACCTGTGTGGCTAACTCCGGGCTTGCCTATGTGCCGTGCCAGGCCGATAGATTTGGAGACGCACGACGACAGGTACTTCTTTAAGTCTCGATCACATGATAAGAACCTGTCATAAGATATAAAGGAATGTTTACATGCCTGTTGTTTTGAGAGTACTGGTCGAGTGGCGAGGTCAGTAGCTGCCTTAAGGGGGGGTTGACCCTGCGCAGGTGTCCCGATTACTCGGTCCAGGTTTGGTTACAAAACCTAAGAGTAAGGGACCTGTGAGGGTAGTTTGACGGGAAGGCTTTCCTGCTCTGGTCTGGTTTGGTTACAAAGCCTAAGGGTCAGAAAGCCGTCAAACGTCTGGGCAGGTATCGCTACTTCGGTAAAGTCTGGTAAAAGGCTTCCGAAGAAAGGGAACTGACAGACCGGATCCCGAGGGGCAGTAAGACTAAAACCAGCCGTACTGGTGCTCTGTCTATTTGTGTGTGTCCACAAATATTTGTTTATCGTTTGAATGTCCACGAGTAGATCCCTCCGTCTGAGGGTAGATTGATAAACTGTGTAGCGACAGAAATGCTAGAGACTCTAGGGCGGGGCATATTGTGTCTGGCGTCTGAGGAGACTTCTATAATCATAAATCTGGCAGCCATGATTGAAATTGAAAGGCAGCGAACATTGTACCGAGGTTAATTCTTACACCCTCCAGGAAAGTGTGGAAGGGGTGGAGAGTCAAGTTATCATTGATTAATCAAGCAATCTTTCTGTGTGTTTAAAACGTCCTGCCTGTCCTTTATATAAAGTTAGTGTGCTTGTCTGTTGTGTAGAGCTAATCCTGCTGAGTTATTATATAGAATTAGTATCAGTCCTGCTCAGCTGTAAGAAGGGATTGTTAGCAATGAGCATTGCATTGGCTGGGTTATAGCCAAGATAATGCACCGTACACAGTGGCGCGCTGTGGGTTTGGACTTTATAGGTTAGGTTGCATTATTGGATCCCTTCTAGTAAAAGACAGACTACTAAACTGTGTTGCCTTTGAATTGTTAAACGTTAACAATAGCATAGAAGTATAGGCTTGTGCCCGTAAGTGTGTTTGGAGGAAAAGAAGAAAAAAAAGGCTGCTAAGTTCATTTAAAAAGAAGAAGTGGAACTCCTAATAGAAGCAAAGCGATTCTTGTGCTCCAACATTTGTTAGTTATTTAACTAATGTTGGATGTTAAAACTACTCGTATGTTTTATTATGTAATCTCTAAACTTTGTTATACACCCGTCACATAAATGTAAAAAGTTATATGCCACTCACATCCTGAGGGGGCTCTTAAGAATACAGACTGCGTAGCCCACCATGCCCACAAGAAAATACGTCTATGTTTGCCAAGTCCCCAACAGCATACATGTTAGCAGTCCCCAATTCAATTGTAACCACATACAATGTTAGGTGGTCACCGCTGTGACCGTAAAGTTACAACATAATATATGTGATTTATGCATTAGACGTTAGAATTTCCCTAAGAGACCTGAAAAGGGGAAGAGAAGGTGGGTTGAAATGGCGTCTGTATTAATACACGCCAAAGGCACCAGCGTTCA
Source organism: Eleutherodactylus coqui (assembly GCF_035609145.1). Taxonomy (NCBI): domain Eukaryota; kingdom Metazoa; phylum Chordata; class Amphibia; order Anura; family Eleutherodactylidae; genus Eleutherodactylus; species Eleutherodactylus coqui. The sequence continues at coordinate 1,936,221 of NW_027102295.1, read as the reverse complement.
ATATAACAGTTTAGTGAATAGAGAGAATTGCAGTACATTACCAATCAGATGGAGATGCCCGGCATCTAAGACTGCATCTGCCCGGTCGCCGGAAGTCTGGGACAAAAACTGTTGTAAAAGTAAAAATTGTAATCCCTTGTAATCCTGTCGCTGGGCTGTCACGGGAGGGAGAGATTCTGAAAAGAGGAAGTTACTTGCCCTGTAGTCCCAGCACAAGTAACGTATATTCACAGACAATATAAAATAAATAAATAAACTACAGGGAGTAAGAGAAACTGTGGAGAAACTGCAGAGAAGCCAAGGAATAGGAAACAAGCAGGTAACGATAAGGCCAGGTATCCACAGGAGGAACGGGGCAGATTGACTCGTAATTTGTAAAATGTAAATTGTGTGATGCATAAGACTTTATCTTTATTGAGTTGCGATGTGTGCCCAAGGACTGCCAAACATTGAATGAGAGAATAAGGAAGTAAGTGATTAGCCACACTCAGAGGGGTGGAGCTAGATGATGCAAGAACACGTCTCTTATCCAAGGAGGGGGTAAGAATCATAGATAGCCAGAAGAAAAAGTTTTGTTTTTTCTCTTGTCCCAAACTCAGCTTTCCACGGTTCCTGACAAATTATGGGACAACTACAAGACAGACATAGGAAAATTGAATATACCCACCATGATAATATATACGAGACCCGGATACACACCCCTGGGTCAAACAGTATTCCCCTAGTTTAAAAAAAAAAAAAAAAGGGGGTGAAGGGTCAGCCACGCAGATCAGGTGCTGTGTGCTGATGCTTCGGAAAAACTGCCAACCGGCCACAATTTCACTGTTAATTTCTCTTGCAGAAGGCTGTAAGGCCTGGAGGCCTCCAAAGACTAACCAAGTTCTGCAGGCCATACCTGTACATACACTGTTGCCAAATTCCGCACCTTTCAGGGCCTTGCTTCATACTGCCACCCATACGACAGTATTGACACAAAAGCACGGAGGACAACCACAGCCATGAGGTTAGATCCAGTGACTCGAGGAGCTCCCTCATCTGCTTGTGCGGTGGCAGCAGTACAGGCAATGGCTGACAAATCTTCTAAGTTGTTATTGGACTACCCCCTAGTGGTCCGCACCCCAAATGACACCCAGAACATACTCATGCAAGTGCAACCCAAGCACTTATCTCTGGCCTATTAGATCCGGCTACAATGTGCTCTTTCCATGCCTCCCCCAATATCTCTTCCCAATGTTGTAATACCTTGAACCCGGCTACTCTTCTTTTAATCAGGTATTCCTGGGGGGAGGGGAGGCATAGGTGATTTGAGTATGGCAGATCAGCTATTTTTTAAAATTGGTTAAAATTCTGTGCAACAAGATTCTGACATTATTGTAGTGATGTACACACTGTTAATGATGCATATTTTGAGGTTTCTTTGTAGATGGTATCAGGGTGAGGATTGATGATTCCGAACCAGATATGCAGAGGTGACACAACAAGATGTCCTAAACGCAGAAGCTCTGCCTCCGCATGTCTCAGGGCAAGAAGCGGAACCGGAGGCCCTCACTGAGGCGTGTGGAGTGGTGGAAGGTAAGTCGGCAACTTTTTACACTGACTCCTGGAATGCATTTGGCATAGCTCATGATTATGGCCCAATATGGAAGGCCAGACAGCTTGTTATCTCAGTAGGACAGCCAATTAAGAATGGTGCAGCGGTGCAGAGTCTCATGGAAACCCTACTACTACTACCTGGCAATGGAGAATCCACACCGATTTCTACAACGGAGAAGCGAGAGATGACACCCTCGCCGACAACACAGCAAAGGCAGCGGCCCTCAAGCCGTGGAAGAAAGAAGAATAAATACTGACAGCATGAGTCAGTGATAAAAACTTTGGACTTTGATAAAAACTTTGGACTTTGATAAATACTTTGGACTCTGATAAATACTTTGGACTTTGATATGTCAAGGACTTTACAGTTACAAGTCAACGAGGAAAGAAAGCAGATGGGCTAAAAGACGGGAGCGACAGAACAGGACGGCGTATGGCGAACAATCAACAGAACTTGCCTACAGAGGTCCCTGTCCCCCATGATGGCCCAACTGGTACACAGAATCAAAAGCAGCGATGACGTCGACACTGAACAAGAATGGGTGACACCTAGGTTCTCTGTAGCTGCTGCATCATTTGTCCAGTTAGCATGATCTTTGCCATATGCAAGTCCGGACAGAAGTAAGGTGGCCATATAACACTTGCCTTGACCACTCTACCCATTTCAGGGATTGCCAATTTGACCACATTCAGCTCACACCTGTTGGGGAGTATGAACATGTGCTTGTTGTTGCTTGAGTCTTTTTCAGGTTGGAGGCCCACCCTGATACTAAGGTAAATGAGCAGATAACCACACAGAAGCTCATGAATGAGGTAATCTGCAGATACAGGGTACCGGAAGTGAATGAGGTAAACGAAGGTACACAGGTGTTCTCTTCCAGACTCAGAGGCAGACACTGGGACACATATCTTGCAGCCTGGGGATTGGGTGCGCATCAAGAAGTTCCCCAGGAAGCACCCTCCTGAGCCCCGATTTGATGGCCCCTACCAGGTGCTTCTGACTACTGCCACAGCTGTGAAACTAGCCGAAAGACTTACATGGATCCATCCATGCTTCATACTGTAAGAAAGCTTCAGATCCGGGAGACCAGTCTTAGTTGTGCCAAGGACATTACTCTGGTTAGGGCTAGTGAGAGAGGAGGGTGGCAACTGGAATCCTTAGTCGGAAGAATATGGGGGTATGGTTACCTTCCAGTATAACTCGTTCAATGTTGATGAGGTACAATGCTAACAGGAGCAACAAGTCTAACTGTTGCGTGTGCGGTAGTGCCCGACTACACTCGGGGATGGTCCCCCTAAATCTCCCTGTAGATGCTGAAGAGTGGTTTATTAGTCTCTTCACGAACATTTCCGCTAATTACACTGTCCGTGAGAAATGGAAGAAGGAATACTCTATAACTACTTAAGTGTCTTGCACCGGAGAGAGTATTACTGACTACCCTGGAAACTACACCTGCCAGGCAATTAGGCAGGGTAGAGGGAGATTTTGGGGGAACTCACCAATATTTCCCTTATTTAAAAAAGATGAAGAGCCAGTTCCGATAATGCCAACCACATACGCTACCAAAGAAAAGGAGAAATGTACTAGTACTGTGCCTGCCCCGATCTCCTAAGATGGATTGTCAGTGGAATTCCCATTTGCCAAGGGATAGTGCAGAAGACCTTAGGTTCCGGCGAGGGCACACCCTGTGGGGTGTTAACTTGTACAGATAGAGGGTATGGATGCCCGGAAATGAGCCCAGGGAATCCATGGCCTCCCTCTAAGGTGAGGTAGGGATCCCCCCCCCTCCTAGGAGTAGGGACTTACGGGCAGTGGGAAAACCCTGACGCAAGGGTGAGGCGACCTGGACGTGTTCACCATTAGGACTATCTCCAGGAGGGACATTGGTGTGGGTGAAGATTAGGTAGTCCCACGCCGTGCGTACCTGTGCACACTACTAGTATGTACTTCTAGTACAGCACATTAGAGTGAGAAGAGAGGCTCCTGGTGATAGTTTTGACCCACACATGTACGTTGACGTCATAAGACAGCCAAGAGGGGTACCTGACGAGTTTTTAAAGAATTTTCCTGATTTATTAGGGTAAATAAATGTTGACTGGATTAATTATGTTTATTATAATTAACAGCGGTTTATAAATTATACTAGAGACGCCTTATAGGGACTAGTCTACCAATAGGACCTACCTCGACTATGACTTTCCAAAATAGAATGGCACTAGGTACGATTTAGCCAAAAAAGGGAGTGTCTGTAAGATGATAAGGGAGACTTGTACCTACATTCCAGACAAAACGTGACCCGCAGGTAAAGACGCAGTTGCCATTAAGAAGCACTAACTAAAAAGAGCTAACCTTAGTCTGTTTTCCTCAGTTAGGTACCTGACAGGAGAAGGGAAAAATATAGAAAAATAAGTTTTAAGACATTGTGTATTTAGAACACTGTGATAGGTTTTCGCTAAGATTTTGCTTTATTTTATCTGCAGTGCACTCTGCTTATGTCCACGCAACATACCGGTGCTACAACGCCCCTGGTCCTGTTACCTTGCCGCCTCTGGAAAAGGGAAGTGGGAATAATCACCTTGTAGCTCTTTCCTTCCAGACTAATATATATGATAATGCACGTACTAATAAGACAGGGGTTCAGTCATGTTGATCAGTTATTAGATAGTCCTGATTTTGCACTCTTGTCGATGAATCGAGGTAACGTCAAGAAGGCGGGTTCTATACCAGTTATGCAGTGTTTACCCGAAATAGTAAAGGTCGCACCTAATGCCTAATGCCTCGAGATCCCAGGTGGTAGCCTAGACCTCCACATGTACCAAAAGACCCGATTGCCATGAACCCACACCTAGGTATCAGAGGGGCATTTACAGCCTAAGCGACAGTTGTGAAAGACCGCCACTCTACTGAGTTTTCAGAACATTCTGCACAAGAGGTTATTCTGATAAGGAAGTTATTAATTATATTTGTCACCTTTATAGTCATCCTAATTTCTGTTTGTCGTTGCATACAGTGTATTCCGACCCTGATGACTGCCTGGTCCACCTGTCCCACTACGACGTCCAACAAAAAGCCCACTGTCAGCGCAACCGTCGTCATCATGGATCCAGAATGTGATGATGTCGAACCATCCTATACCCCCATGGCAGTAATAGGCCCAGTCGTCTACAACACAATGCGAGTCTAGGGTCAGCGGTGGGGGATTGGGGTGGGACGGAGCAGGGCGAGTTTAGTGAAACAGATAGTTTCAAGGGGGGTCTGTGGTGGAAGCCCAGTATATATCTATATGGATCCGTGGGCCTTGGCAGTAGACAGTTGTCAGTTTAACATTCTGTATACATATTTGCTTTCTGTCTTGCTACAAATATAATGTTCTTACAGTTATGCAATAGGTACTTCCGCTCATATGAAAATATCTGTTTTATAACTCTGCTGACATGGGGAAGCCAACATGAAACTTCTGTACTCAAAACGCTGACAAGATAATATATAGTATAAACACGTTACATTTTCCATCTGTTTTGCAATTTTGGAGGACAGTATAACTCATACGGACAACCACAGTCTGAAACAGCCACCGCAGAAATTACCCAAGCAATTTTACTGGAAACGTATGCAAATAATATGGGAGGTTTGTGCAATTTATAGTTCATGATGTAACATCCAATCATATCGAAGGAACCACACGTGGCTCCAGGACAACCCACTCATTTCATCCACCACCTGATGGCCAATCACAGATGACCGGAGGATGGAAGAATTGCAAGATGCTTATCCAATAATTAAACAATACGTTGTATCTATGTAATCTTTGACCTGCCCAGATGGGCGGATATGTTAAACTCTTAAAATAGGCTACACGCCGATCATTAAAGTTAGAATTGAGGAAGCTATGCATGCTGAACCTCGTGTCAGTGTGAAAACTTCTTATGCGCATTATCAATTCAGAATTAATATGGAGGGGTGTAAACATTCCAACTTGAGTAAGCCGTGATTCCGCAAAGGAATTCTACGACATCATTATATAACCTCCTATTTCCTTCTTTACTGCACTTACAAACGCATTCTTTATAATGGCTGATTATATGCAGTGTTAGTATCATCTCTCTCCCCCTAGTTATCCTATGGAAGAGTTCTACCATCTCCGCCCTTCCCATTCTAATTTCCTTCTACAGAACTCCAATCTGGCCCTAGAATTTTTCTATCTGCTCTTTCCATTTAATTGTAACTCCTCATTAACCCTTTGAATTGTTTATCAAAACTGTCGGGGCTCTATTTATATGGGCGTGACAGTTTGGGGCTTCTTTTAACCAGGCTTCAGCAGCGGATAATTCGTATTTCTGCTGATCTTTAGCTGATTTTGTCCGCATTTTATCACATAATTCTTTACAACTTGGAACTTTTAATTTATTTTTTAAATCCATATTTCTATCCCCCCTTATGTCACAATATTTGACAGTCAGGATCTAACTTGTCCATGTACTTCTTATCCCCTTCAAGGACTTCCTGTCATTGGCAACAACAGAGACATGCACAGGAGAATGCCTTACAATTTGTATTTCCCATTGTTAGTAATTATGTTCTTGACATCGATTTACAAGACAAACAACATAAAACAAGCCTCTGGCCACTAAAATGTATAGTGAAAACGCAGGGGTTCCTGACCAGAATCAGTGCTTCGCTATATACACGAAGACTCCTTCCTGCCTTTCCGAGTAGGGCCTGTGAACATAAAACACAATATGGGGCTTGTCCGAAAACAACCTGCACAGCAAGGCTGGTCCTTAATGTGTCCTAGAGGTCAGTGCCCACGTATCAGATCCGCTTATCTCAAATCACTCACACATTCGCTTCATGCAGTATAAGTCAACAATACAAATATTACAATATGTTAGTAGGCGGCCGCCCTCTTTATATTCTTAGTTACTCTATAACACAATATCAAAGAAAAAGTAGTAGTAGTAAGATAAGAAGTAAAGTTCCTGGACACCCCTGTGCCCCATGACGTCATCTAACCGATTCTTTTACGTGCTGCGTGGAGTAATTCTTTCCTGTAGCCTTCTCACAATGCCTATGGTCTCACATAGACTACTGCTATTGTCCCTTGACAACAAATTTGTCTATACTTGCTTCTAATTTACAATACACATCGCACATAGACTACTGCTATTGTCCCTTGACAACCCATTCCTCTATACTTGCTTCTCTTTTACAATACCCATTGTAAATTTTACTAACACCAAAGCATACAGAAGAAGAGAGAAGAAAAGTTTAACCATTGTTATACTTACTACACGTTATCTGGGAGGCTTCTAAATTCTTAGGCTAGTTCGGAAAAACATCACTGTTTCAGACAGAATGCCCGACTGGCCTCTAATGACGTCTAAGCAAGACGGAGGTCTTTTAATGATTGGAGAGTACTTCAGACCCACCTTTTCACAGCCAGGCTGTCCCTTCCCTCTGCAGTGAGTCTTCCCGTCTCGAAGGACCAAAAATGTAAGGAGAATTTATGTGTTTATCAAAGAGAAGATGATCCCAGATCTCGTGCAGAAGTCTGGACCCAGGAGAAATACATATCACACCAGCCTGTGCGGTATCAGATGATTTCTAATTTATTCAAAGGTGTATTTGGTTTATATACCATAAATGACATCACAGGAAAAGTATATACCTCCAAGGTTAATAATAATACATGATAGGCTGAAACTAAAATGTTTAACATAAGTTACACCTTTTAAGGTGTTACTATAACATACAATGAGACCGTTATGAGTTCACTGAAAAGGAATGAAGGTGGGGTGGGGGGTGGGGGTGTTCTGGGAGACTGTCTTATCTGCTGTCTGTCCCACCAGTACCATGCACGAATATAGAAAGGTTTCGTTTATCCCCTTCACCATTTCTGGACCCAGGTATATGTTAAGGAAATTGTAGATCAATGTATCAATTAATAGCTCTTTTATTGGATTATAGACTAGAAAGATTTAGCATGCTAGTATAAGTAGTGAAGTCTGGGGCAATTCCACCATATATGTAAGAAGGTACCCTCACCCTCATAGGCCTGAAACCGGAGACCTGATACCCTAGGAAACATACAGGACAGTCTTTGAGGCTTCAGATACCATCACATTAAGAGTTTGCAGCCTGCTTTAATAATTGATACATTGACAGACAGCTTGGCAGTTGAATCAGCAATTTTATTCCGTTCCAAGACCAGAAGTTCCTCATCTGGTCCAACTCCTTGCTCAATGCAGGATCACTAAATCATACCAGACAGATGTCTGTCCAGCCTCTGTTTGAAGACTTCCATTGAAGTAGAACTCACCACCTCCCGTGGTAACCTGTTCCACTCATTGATCACCCTGACTGTCGAATATCTAATTTGTGTCTCCTCCCTTTCACTTTCATCCCATTGCTTCTAGTCTTTCCTTGTGCAGATGAGAATATGGCTGATCCCTCTGCACTGTGACAGCACTTCAGATATTTGTAGACAGCTATTAAGTCTCCTCTCAGCCCTCTTTTTTGCAAGCTAAACATTCCCATATCTCCTAACTGCTCCTCATAGGACATGATTTGCAGACGGCTCACAATCTTGGTAACTCTTCTCTGAACTTGCTTCAGTTTGCCTATGTCTTTTTTTAGAGTGGGGTGCTCAAAACTGGACAAAGTATTTCAGAACCAACGCAGGGTTCTTCTTCAGGCTTAAATCCTTGCCTTTAGTAACAACTGTTTTCCATCACTGAGCCCAAAGACACATTTTCCACCAGACCAAGCATTCTCATGTTATGTCCCAACCATTTATGTGTCACAATATCAAATGGTTTGGAAAAATCAGGACATACAGTACAATATCTAGTGTCTTACCATGATCCAGCTTAGAACTTACCTCCTCATAGAAGCTGATCAGATTGGTTTGACAGCAGCTTGTCGCTCTCACCTATTGAATGATATTGAACAACGCATCTCTACAGGGAGGTGTATGGCCATCTTCAAGCTTAAAGAGGTAAATTATTGATGGCGTTTTCTCGGGATGGGTTTAGTGCCAGGGACCCCCACCGGTCGATTGTTTTGTGGGTCAGTGAGCTCAAGTACCAAGCTGATTTCTGTTCCAACTGCACTGGCCTGGCTTGGTATTGCTAGCTAAGTTCTCAATTAAATGAATGGGCACTTGGCATGCAATACCAAGATGGGTTACTGCAGTGGGAACAGAGCTGTACACTTCTGCGGAAATCAGCTGAGTGCACCAGCCCAGAGAACAGCTGATCGGTGGGTCTGCCTCCCGCCTCTCTACTATTGATCACTCATCTTAAGAATAGGCCATCAACAATTGACAACTGAACAACCCCTTTAAGGGCAGTCCTCTTGAGACATTAATAGTATTTTTTAAAAGTAACTCCAACACAATATGCTTGATTCCATCATCGGAATCACTAACCAGGCAAAGAACAAGATTTTATTTCTCAACCATAGGAATACACAAATGGGTGTACATAGAGCAAAAGACAAAGGAGCTCCTCACCAGGTGCCACTACTCCCCCCTTCCCATTCGTGCAAGTGCATAAAAATACTGAATATATTTGTGCCTGCTCTGGCTATTCTGCTTCCCTTTTGCAAATGTTATATGCACTAGAGCTTTGAACACCTTCATAGCATCAATAGGAAAGAGTTTAACCAACCAATCACCTCCTTTTTTTCCTTCATGAGCCTCAATGCTGCAGCAGAAGTTCCTTATATATTATGTCCCCCCCCCCCCCCCGACAAACACACCCACATACAAAATATTCATGGAAAGGAAAATAAATTAGGCTTTGAATATACGTTAACCTAGAATAGTTCTATTGACTCTTACTGTGATCCCAAATATTGTATTTCCTGCCTTGGGTTCTATTCATACCATGTTTGATCATATACAGTTGCAATCAAAATTATTCACCCCCAAATTACATTTCATTGCTAAATTTACGAACTCCCGGCTCTTTGCAAAAAAAAAACTAAAACTAACAAAAACTATTTAAGTATCTCAATGCAACTAATATAACAGGGGGCTTCTCCAAATTCAACACAAAATGACACTTTTAAAGAATCCTGCAGTCTCAGAATTGTTCAACCCCCTCATGAGAATTGTCTTTAGTACTAATTAGAGCTCTTTGCTGTTATGACCTGCTGTAACCGTGATGCATAGCCCGACAGCAGCTTCTGACAGCGTTCCTGAGGACTCTTACCCAATTTCTCATGGATAATGGCCTCCAGCTCACCAATATTCTTGGGTTTGAATGCTGCAATTGCCTTCTTCACATCCCGCAAAAGATTTTTTTCTACGGGGTTCAAGTCAGGCAACTGTGAAGACCCCTCCAGAAGCTTCCAGGACTTCTTCTGAAACCACGGCTTGGTGGAGTTTGAGGTATGTTTGGGATCATTGTCCTATTATAAAGGTCCAATGACATCCAAGCTTCAGCTTCCTCACAGAGGCATGATTTCTTCTAAGATGCCCTGGATACTTGATTGAATCCATCTTGCCCTCTACATACTGGAGGTTTCCAGAGCCAGAACAACACAAAGCAGCCCCAGAGTATCACCCAGCCACGGCCATACTTCACTGTAGCAGGGGGTTCTTTTTAGCATATGCTTTATTCTTCCCAACATACCGCTGATCCACAGGCCTGAAAAGTTTCACTTTTGTTTCATGTTCCACAGAACAGAATCCCAAAACTTCTGTTGCTTATTTATATGGCTTTAGGCATGAGCTGACTTTTCTTGTGCTTTGGGTCAGTAGAGCTGTACTCCTGTGCAAATTGAAACCGCAGTATCTGCTGCCACCAAATCTTGCTGCAGGTGTTTTGCAGTTATACAAGGGTATTTGACCACCTACCTGTTTAGGAATCTGGTGTCAGCCGGTGATAGCTTCCTCTTTCTGTCACATTTAGGTAGTGTAGCCAGTGTGTCTTTAACTTTAAACTTGCAAACTATGCTTCCAACTGTATCTATAGGAACAGTCAGTGCCTTTGCTAACTTCTTATATAATTTTCCTTGTTTATGCAATGATGTCTTCACTTTCCGGGGAGAGGGGGTTGGAAACAGGTTGTACTAGATGGACATTGTCTTCTTTCAGCCTAACATACTATGTTAAGGCCCATTTAGACACAACAATAATCGCTCGAAAGATGTCTTTTGAGCGACTTTTCAGCAATAATCGTTGTGTCATTTAAGCACAAGGTGATTGCTCAAACGTTGAGCGATCACCTTGCGATCCCAGCAGAGGATGCAGATGACAAGCGGGGAGCCACTTGTTCTCTGCATCCAGCTGTTCCCCGCTGGGAGCCCCCGTCTGTCATACAGCCGAGTGCTCGGAGCGGAGGATGCAGAAGACAAGCGGGGTGGCCCTGCTTGTCTTCTGCATCCAGCTGTTTTCTGCATGTAGCGCCCGGCTGTTATCCAGCCGAACGCCCCGAGAAGGGTATGGAGAACGCAGCTAGACAGCTGTGTTCTTCATACCCAGCCTGTCAGCAGGGAGCGGGATACAGCTGAAACAATAGTATCAGCTGTATCCCGCTGTGAATCCCCGATAAGGCTCATTGTTGTCTTTCAGCATGCTGAAAGACAACGTTGAGCGACAGCTTAACGAAAACTGCATGAAGTCAGTGCAGTTAAACATAACGATTATCGCTCAAAAGGCGAATTTTGAGCGATAATTGTTGTGTCTAAATGGGCCTTTAACCATATTTCTAACATGCAGTCAAATGTCGTCCACAAACCTCTATCTAGTCCAGATAGATAATAAAGCCCTTGATTAGTTGCATCAGGTGTGCTTAAGACAACACCTAATTTGCAAATGTGTGCTCCCATGAGGGATTTTATTGAGGGAGGAAGGTGAATAATTCTAAAAGTGCAGTAGTCATGAAAAATTATATTTTGTGTTGTATTTGGAGAAACCACTTATGTTAGTTGTGTTGAGCTATTTAAATTGTTCATCCCCTGCTTTTTTGCAAACAGCTGAAAGTTTGTAAATTTGGCAAATAAACTTGCAATGGGATTGAACAATTTTCATTGCAATTATAGATGGCAAAATATGTTTAAAAATATCTAATCACCTTTCTAAAGTAAAGGTGGCCATTCACATTAGTTGAAGGGCTTCTGTCATCACTAACTGTAAACTAAGTTATGGGGCTCAAAGGTGAGGGCCGGTGGTCTGCTTATTATACTCAGTGTCCCCTGTTTCAGTGCTGGGCCCCTGAGAAATCAGCACACACACACACAGTGACCATATCAGAAGGCTGTGCGCATACGCTCTCCCATCTATCTCTTTAGGAGAGTGGGCGCACACAGCCTTGGGAAGAGTGTCACCATATATATGCGAACACTAATTTCTCAGAAACACAGTCCTGGAACAGGGACCCTGTGGCTATAAAAAGCATCTTACCTGATCCCCCGTCCCTTTATCTTTGAGGCCCATTATACAGTTCATGGGGCCAACAGTTGAAGACAGAGGCTCTTTAAGTGCATTTTGCATGGAGCAATTTGCTCCGGTAGCCAAGAGCCAAATCATTGGCACTTGTATACCAAGCCTTTACATAAGCTGATTCAAACCTTCTGCAGGACTAATCGTTTGTCCCACATAGAGAATCATTGCTGTCGGCACCACATCCCTTGTTGACATTGTGAGGGTTATGAACATGAAAACTTATATATGTATACATTTCATCCATCTGTAATATACGTTTCCGGAGGCTGTAGGCCTAAATTGTACACTCTATTCTGCTTTCCTATAAAAAGCTCTGCTAAAATGCTTGTACATTTAGGCTAGTACTTAATTACATTATGTAGAGGTGTAATCTTAAGTGTCCATCATGTCTCCAAGATCTTGTTTATCTCGTTACACTGATCAAAAGGTTGTATGGAATGCTTTGTTTCTTGCTGCTGTCTAGGTAGGGCATGTGATTAGAATGTAGAGTGTGATGATAATCAGGGTACCAGACACGATGTCTACATACAAACAAATAAAGCATTGTTTATAGAGAAGACAAAATTATGTACCAGTAAAACAGGTCGACCTCTGTAAAGCAGTTCAACCTCTGATACGCCTACTATTTTTTGTATAAGAAAGACAAAGTACACAATAAACTCAGATTGCTCTAAGACACGACCGTGATGCCTGTGTCTATTGCTTTCTCATGGTGGCCGGCATAACCAGCTCTGATTTGGAGCCCCACAGCATATTAACGTAACATGGATTTTATCCCTATCAGTAATTGGCGCCCGATCGCGGGGCTTGATGGAACAAGAGGACCACCTACACCTCAAACCCCCCCGGACCCAGATGGGATAAGGAGCCACTCGGAACCACGGATTGACAAAAACTGCGCAGTAAGGTAAGGTTTTATCTTGCCACAATCTATCCGTGCTTCCTGGCTGCTCCTTTCCTGTCCGAGGGGTAAGAAGTGCATGCCTCTTATAAATCTTCAAGCTTTTTAAGAATTCATATGGTGGGCTGAATATGCTGTGCGGGTGTTTAACTGTTATTGTCTTTATTTGTTACTTTGCATGGTCAGTGTACAGAATATGCAGGGTGAGGAAGTACAGAATATGAAACCCGCTTGCCGATCTCTGGAAGGCATGGTATAAATTGTACCAGGGAAGCCTAAAATTTTCAGGGGATAAAATCCCTGATGGGATCCTCTTATAGGTATAAGAGAAGTAGTTGAGACGGGGGGAAATAAGCAGGGTTGGGAAGTACCGACACTTTTAGACAAGTGAGGAAGTACTGACACTTAAAAAAGTACTGACACTTTAGTAACTGACATGCAAATGTTTTTGTCTTTATGTGTGTGTATAAATGGAAGGACCTGTATGAGAGTTAGACTGTGTTATATGGTGTATACTGTCCGGTAACCAGAAACGAAATGAAGCAAAAATGACCAAATGCTGAGCCAGACCACAGGGGGTGGAGCTAGGTGATGTAAGGAGATGGGAGGGAAGAACAATAGGAACAGGTCTTGCTCCACCCTACACACAGTCCAGCCTAGGTGAAAAGTGTGTCTCCATTTTAAGTGGATGTTGGTGTATATATATGTATATTGTGGTAATGTATAGAGTGAAGGTCACTCTTAGACTCCATGTTAAGTCTCTCACTTGAACAAATGGAGTGACCAAAGGAGGGGCATCTAATTTTATTCCTGAGACTAGTTGTGTGAGATAATAGCCCAGGATTACCACAGTGCATATATGTATATACAGATTCGTGGAATATGTGGAATTCAAAAATATTGAGTTGTGTTAATTTGAATATTATTGAATTAAGATATTAATATGAGATAATTGTGTACTTGAAACACCTGATAAGTACTTTAGTCAAATTAATAGCAAAAGTTCTATTTAAAGTGTATCTCATTTCCAATTAACAACAGTATTTTATTTGAAGAGTGTATAAAGAAAATAATAATAAAAATAATAAGCCTCTTGGTGTACATAAACCGCCAGCCATTGTCCATACTGCTGGTAAAGAGGATAAGGTGCGGAAGACTGCACAGAAAAATAGTGAAACAAACAATTGTTTTATGTGTGTGAAAGAATAAAAATAATAAGCCTCTTGGTGTACATAAACCGCCAGCCATTGTCCATACTGCTGGTAAAGAGGATAAGGTGTGATGGATGGCTGGGGAGGTTGGCGGATGAGTGTTGGTCCCCATCCCACTTGTTGGGGTCCCAATCAACTACAGTATGAACCTTTTATAGTGTCTAACTCTCTTTAAAGCGTAATTTGAACTAAGTCTTGCTCCTTGCAGCAATATATATTAATAGCGCTGTGAACAGGATTACGCAGAGAGTAATACACTAGTTTGTTTTAAAGGAAAATTTTGATAAACTGATAGTTGAAGAATTTCTTGTGATAATCTGGCATAGTGTGAAAATGTCGCCGTTTAAGAAAATCCGAAATAGTACGAAAATGTCGGTAGCTAAGAACAAAGACGTGTCCGATGAATTGTTAATTATGCCAGGGTGGAATAAAGCCCCCTATAATATATTGGCCGCTGAGTGGTCGCAGTGTGATGAATATCAGTATGTGGGTAGAAATGGGCATAAGTTGTATTGTGTTTGTCATTGGGTAGCCTATTCTGAGCGAATTGTGTAAAAACCGCGGTACTAAGAGTTTTTCTTATCTATACATAATTCGCTCATTATTGGAAGTCTGGTGTACAGTAAATACAATCCCAATTTCTACTTCACATATTATCAGTCCGTATAGGAATGAATAAAAACCCCCTTAGTGAGTGTGAATTTGCAGTTTTGTAAGGTGGGGGCAAGTGTATTACATTCTGGGTTAATCTTAAATAGACAGCCCAGGTTAGTTACACACAATAGAAGATGGTCACAGGCAGTGGAACCTGTTATACAGCTTTGCTATCTGTCTGGACAAGTTTCTGTGTTCTATAGAAGATAAGATAAATTTCAAAGGGTGGGGAGTACTGGGCTTTAGAAGACCTACTTGTCTTTGCAAAGAAATCTGAATTAAGAATTGGTTATATTTGGCTACACAGGAAGTATGTTGTATTATATATATATATATATATATATATATATATATATATACTGTTCAGTAGCTGAAAATGAAATGAGAAAAGAATTCAAAGATGTTCTCTCATTGTCGGGTTAGTTCCCTCTTCCATCTTCACCCCCTCCTTCATCTCAATTCCAACCATCTCCTCCCCACCCTATGCCAAGTCATCCACTCCAAGGTCAAACATTGGACTGGAGGGATGGACCTGCTGGCATTGTGGACAACAGAACCCGGATTGGAGAGAGAGCTGCCCTGCTTGCGGAGCTCCTCGGCACAAACCGGTTATGCCTATGCTCACTAGATCCTAGGCTAGTGAGTGGAAGCATGAGGACAAGAAAGAGATGAAGGGAGCGGAGGGTGATATAGAAGTATATGTAAAACAGGGAAGGCAGTGGGAACGATATTCTAAAATTATGTGAAAGACTATTGTGGCACAGATTGGGATAAAATTAAACATAGAGAATTGAGAAGTGGTAAAATATTTTTAATTTGTCTGAAACATTGGGGAAAAAAGAAAAAAAAATTGAGAGAATCCTCCTTGTCTCTTTCTAATATCACACAAAGAGAAGGAAGAAAGTGTAAAACAATTCTATGCCCCCCCTTCAACAACGTTTGTCAGATCTGGGATATAGGGGCATAGAAGAGATGGGTAAACATGTACTTAGTATGGCCTTTGTAGAAGGTCTATTGAAATCCCTAAGGTCATAGATAATAAGCCAGAGTAGAGACAGTCTGAATCTCCGGCCCTTTTTCAGACAAAAGGGCATTTATGTAACTGTCCTGCAGGCTTGGACTCCGCCTGAGGGGACTGTGCTGTTGCAATATGTTAATGACTTTCCAGCTTTGTGCTGAGGATCTGAAACATGTCAATCTGCATCTATTTCTCTTCTAAAATTTTTTTTTTTTAGCAGAAAATGGCTGCAAGGCTTAAAAAGGAAAAATTACAGCTTTGTAAACAAAAGGTTGTTGTCTAGCTCAAGAAGGCAGACATCTCACAGAACGACGCAGGGCTGCAGTTCAAGCCATTTCTGTATCTTCTTCTGCTGCCAAAGCTTCGCACCTTTTTGGGACTTGTCTCATACTGCCGTCCCTGGCCTTTCATGCGACAGCAGTATTGACGCAAAAACATGGAGGACGTCCACGGTCACTTGGGTATTACTCTATGAGATTGGATCCGGTAGCCCGAGGAGCCCCCTCCTGTGTCTGTGCGGTGGCAGCAGTACAAGCAATGGTTGACAAATCTTCTGAGTTGGTCCTGGACTACCCCCTAGTGGTTCTCACCCCTCATGACATCCAGAGTATACTCACTCAAGTACAACCTAAACACCTGTCTCTAGCTCGTCAAATAAGGTTGCAATGTGCTTTGCTCATGCCTCCCCTTTAATATTTCTTTTCAATGGTGAACCCGGCTACTCTTCTTCCAATCGAGTATCCTGTTTCAAATGGGGGAGGGGGAGGCATAGGTGATCAAATGGGGGAGGGGGAGGCATAGGTGATCAAATGGGGGAGGGGGATGCATAGGTGATCTATGTATTACAGATCAGCTATTTTTAAAAATTTTTGCAAATAAGAACGTGATCTATTTGGAATAGAATATCAGCATGATTGTCTAGCATTGATGCAACAAGAAAGTTTACGTTTTAAAGAGTTATTGAAACCCCTTGTTAATACATATTTTGAGTTGTATTTTATAGATGGTACCAGGGTGATTGACAACTCCACACCAGATATGCAGTGTTCACACAACAAGATCTCTAAAAGCAGAATGCCTCCGCATGTCTCAGCACAAGAAGCGGAACTGAAGGCCCTCACTGAGGCGTGTAGAGTGACAGAAGGTAACCATTTACACTGACTCCTGGTATGTATTCGGCATAGATCATGGTTACGGCCCAATATGGAAGGCCAGACATTTTTAAACTTCTGTAGGACAACCCATTGAGAATGGTGTAGCAGTACAGAACCTTATGAAAGCCCTACTCCTACCAGACAAAGTAGCAATCCTGAAGGTGAAAACTCATACTAAAGCCAACAGTGCAGAAGCAAAAGGCAATGCCCTAGCAGACTTCAGCGCAGACAGCGGCCCTCAAGCCGTGGAAGAAAGAAGAAAAGAAGATACTGACCGCACAAGTCAGAGACTATGATTTGGACTTTGATAAAAATTTGAACATTGATGTACTAAAGACATTACAGTCACAAGCCAGCAAAGAAGAAAACGATAAATGGACTAATATGAGAGCAGTAGAACAGGGTGGCGTATGGCAAACAGTCAGTAACTTGCCTACCACGATCCCTGTACCCCATGATGGCCCAGCTGATCCATGGAAAGACTCACCTATCGAAGGCAGCTATGTTACCTACGCTTGAGAGAGAAAGGGTTGCCCCCTGGGTTCTTTGTAGCTGCTACATCATTTGTCCAGTTTTGCATGAGCTATGCCGTAAGCAACAGGGTAGAAGTAAATTGACCACAAAGGCACTTGCCAGGACCACTCTACCCATTTCAGGGATTGCAAATTGACGACATTCAGCTCCCACGTGTTGGGAAGTATGAATATGTGCTTGTTGTTGATGTTTTTCAGGTTGGAGGCGTACCCTGTTACAAAAGTAAATGAGCAGGTAACCGAAAAGAAGCTCATGAATAAGGTAATCTGCAGATACGGGGTACCAGAGGTAATCGAGTCAGATAGAGGTACACATTTCACAGGTGAAATAATGCAACACTTCATGTCTGCCCTGGGTAACTCCCAGGCATTTGACACCCCTTATCATCCACAAAGAGCCAGAAAACCATATTGCATTATAATATTTCTCTTCAGGCAATGAAACCCTGCACCAGAGGAAAACGAAAATGGTATGATACCCTATTAGGGGGAATTGGTACAGGTGTAGGGGTTCTAAACTCTATAGATTGAGAGGTGATGAAGAATAAAATGGCTGGGGTGGGACAGGATGTTTCTAGATTGATAAATGTTCAGGCACAATGCATGCTTTCCTTGTTCCTCCCCCGATGTCTTGCATTAGGATATGATAAGGATGTATTAACGCTTTTTAATCTGGTTTTGCGGTTTAAAAGGATTTGTTTGTAAATATGAGTAAATTCATGAACTATACACAATGTAGCCTGCAATATGTATATATGATTCACGAGAGGGACAAAGCAGTCAGATGTGATGACAAATAATGAAAAATTGTGGAGAAATATTTTCAAGAATGTAATTCCAGTAGCATCCTGGATACGGCCCCGGGCTGATAGTGTAGAATGCTCTGATGAATATTGCACTGGAGAAATGACTTTTTATGATGTGAAGGACACAAGTCTGATGTGTAAGTTTGTAGTACTACCTGTGGTGTTCGGACCGCCTCTATATGCTTTACAATATTGGTTGCCCAAGTTCACAGGTATGATGATTTATAGTGAAAATAAAACCCATGGTATAGAGAACTGTGAAGAAACACTGGATGGCCTAGCATGCGGACGGAGTACAGCCGCATATGAGCCATGTTTCCAGCAGCCTTCAATCAGCATATGTGATTGGACGGTGTTACCTGCTTCTTCTATATGCTGATGGAAGTTGGCCCCCAATATATATTCTTTGTTGCCAACCGAACTGGAACCACCAGTATGTATAATCTCACCACTCCATTATCTGGATGTATACAGAACATATCGGTGATACATTGGTTTACAGAAGCTTACACCTTTTTGCCAGATGCTGAAGCAACATTAAAGGTACTACTGGTACCCAGATGCTATCCCTATGTCAACTCTGACTGTATCCTTAGGTAGAATTGTAAGACTAATGAAAGACACTGAACACCTTCAAAAACATTTGGATGTTACTAACCTCTCCCTTATGGAATTAGAAAAATGTATGGGTAGGAGATAAGCTAGTCAGCCTAGGTACTAAGATCCAGGTAGACACAGAGTATAACTGGTATGATATTTTTACTGAATGGTCACCTATTGCAGGAAAGATGATGGATTTTATGTTTCACCCTTTACTAATACTGTTTCTTTTGTTCATTCTTTTGAGTGTTTGCAATTTATGGACATTCTGTGGGATACGGAGACAAGCAAATTATCTGGAATCGCTCCCTCTACGATATCGTTAAAACAGTCATACGTAAAAGAGCAACAACAGTGGGGATCCGGCGAAGAGGATAGAAAGACCGGCAGGGGTGGCTTAGCACTCCTGATAGTACCACTACAAAGGCTCTTTTCAAGATGGACTGTTTCAAAATGGGGGACTGTGAGGGTTATGAACATGAAAACTTATATATGTATACATTTCATCCATCTGTAATATACGTTTCCGGAGGCTGTAGGCCTAAATTGTACACTCTATTCTGCTTTCCTATAAAAAGCTCTGCTAAAATGCTTGTACATTTAGGCTAGTACTTAATTACATTATGTAGAGGTGTAATCTTAAGTGTCCATCATGTCTCCAAGATCTTGTTTATCTCGTTACACTGATCAAAAGGTTGTATGGAATGCTTTGTTTCTTGCTGCTGTCTAGGTAGGGCATGTGATTAGAATGTAGAGTGTGATGATAATCAGGGTACCAGACACGATGTCTACATACAAACAAATAAAGCATTGTTTATAGAGAAGACAAAATTATGTACCAGTAAAACAGGTCGACCTCTGTAAAGCAGTTCAACCTCTGATACGCCTACTATTTTTTGTATAAGAAAGACAAAGTACACAATAAACTCAGATTGCTCTAAGACACGACCGTGATGCCTGTGTCTATTGCTTTCTCATGGTGGCCGGCGTAACCAGCTCTGATTTGGAGCCCCACAACATATTAACGTAACATGGATTTTATCCCTATCAACATCATGAGGTTTGCAGCTGGCGATGATTTTGTTCAGCTGCATGAAAGTTGCGACCAGCTGCTGAACAAATGTTTGCTTATTAAATGGTGGATCAGGTACAGCTTTACATAGGTCAAAAGTCAGGCAAAAGGGTGTTCATGTGATCGTTCATGCCAGATTGTCAGCTCATGTACAAAGACGTATAGAAGGTGGTTGATCAGTCGTTAAATTTTCATCTAGTGAATGATTGTTTCACAGATGTAGCCATACGTTTGTAAGTCCGTGTTGGCTGCCACAGTTGTTCAAACTGGCCATACTAGTTCAATGACACTTGGCGACAGACTAATGAGCTTTTGTGCATGATTCTTCGAATCTTTTGCCTCACCCTTGGACAAAGATTTCCAGACAAGGTCTGTATGTCTAAGAAAGAGCTCTGTACTCCAACATACAATTGTAGATGTGAGGGTTTCATTAGACAGGCAATCCTAAGTCAGTAACATTTCATTCCACTCACATATTTGGACCCTTTTCAAACAATTGTTACTGGTAATCAAATATCATCACAAAGGATTAGCTGAATTGCACGAAGGAGAAGACATCGGTCACGTGTATGG
This sequence comes from Eleutherodactylus coqui, assembly GCF_035609145.1. NCBI lineage: Eukaryota > Metazoa > Chordata > Amphibia > Anura > Eleutherodactylidae > Eleutherodactylus > Eleutherodactylus coqui. The sequence continues at coordinate 1,915,652 of NW_027102295.1, read as the reverse complement.
CACCATATAATGCAGAGTTCTTACTTACATATATCAGATGGAACTCCTATTCTAGCACCCAGCTTACACCACAGTGCAGTCAACTATCTGACTAGATGAGTGTATGCGATTTGTCAGATGAAACAATTGTTGATTGTTAAATTTAACCTTATGAATGAGGATTTTGCTTGATATTGTCCATTTTCATCAACTTAAGTTTAATGTGTATGGGTACGAACATTGGGGAAGGCAATGGCAAACCACACGGCAAAAATGGTCTGCCAAGAAAATGTCCTGACGTGACGTGGCCCTAGGAGTCAGTCATGACTCTGTGCTTGCACCAGGGGACTTTACTTTTACCTACCAACATACACCAAAAGTATATATGTCTTTATGGGATACATCTGGATACATTTTTTTTGGTACAGTACTAAAAACAATAAAATTATAAGTCAAGAGCAGAATCCAAGAATTATGCATATACACTACCACAGAATATGATTGGACCAACCCACATCCTCCTAATAATAAAAGGCGCATCCTCCATAGAAAACAAAACAATGTATCATCTAGATCCTGACTGTATTTTTGTATCTTCAAAACCAGCATACAATGGCATCCATGTGTTTTTTCTAACTATATCGTTGGTCATAGGATTTGGCAACAACAAACTGAATAACTTTACTTCCATCGTTACGAGGAAACTTTATAAAAGTTCGACAAAAAGTACTCGGCGAAAACAACAGAAAAAGTAAAGCAATAAAAGTAAAAAGAAACTCATCACTGCGGAGATGGAGCAGCGCTGTACATTCTCTACTACACTTTTTTGAAGTCAGGAAACATAGGACAAAAGAAGAACAGATTTTATTTATTTATTTTTTAAATAATGGTCAAGGATTTAATTCATCTTGTTTCAATATCATTACAGAAAATGTTATGGTACAGAGTTCTTCAGTATTTTCTTTGCTTCTTTTTCTCCACATGAATGCTGGTACACTGTAATCTGTACAAGATCAGTTTTTGATTTTTTTTTCTGTACATTTCTTAAATGTATTGGTTAAAAAGGCTGTCAGCACTTAAGGAAGCAATTTTTTTTTCAAAGAAAAGGTATTCAGTTACTGCCCAATAGTACTGAGCGGAGTGATTGCCAGGACGTCTCTCCTCCTTGTTAAGAAGATGGGAGTCTGGATCCAGATGCAACCACTTGGCACATCAACACGTTATACAAGATAAAGAACAAGCAGAGCTCTCTTGTGAAGCGGTTATGAAGCATACTGATAAGGGAAACAGCAGTGTCATCTAAGCTAGTATAAAGTAAGCAGACAGCCTTGGTTAAGAGCTTAAGTATTTGTACTTTAAGGATGAGAGAAACACAACTTTTGCAGGCATCTACTGCTGTCTACTAAAAGCTACTGCTATTAGACCTAGCATTTTAACACACAAAGCAATTGCAATGAAGGAAAAGTTGCCTTGATATAATCAGAATAAGGTTTTATAAGAGTTTTTTTTTATAAGGTTTTTTTTGGGGGGGGGGGGGGAGATTTTTTTTTCAGTTTTTCTCCTCAAAGTCAGTTTTTGAAATTTAGTTCAAGATGTTGACTACACTGATCAACTTTATCCAAATCATAAAAACTAGCTGTGCCGTTGCATATTACAGGATACAGTCAATGATATGTGGACATGCATCAATGCTTCTCTCTTGCTTTTGTCATCATAGCCTTCCGATGACCATGACATCCACCACCTCTCCCTTGTGAAGTTCCACATACTGCTCTGTCTTTGGAGGTAGCATCAACAGTCCATTGGCACTGCGCATACTCATCAGGCGACTGCTCATCTGATTACCTGCGTGGAGAAGACATAGACGTTAGCACACTCCTCGTAAGACAAGATGACAATGGACATTTCCTATATGGGAGTTCTTGGTGTCTGGATCAGTCGACGTAATGTAAAGACTGGTTCATTAATCAGCTTACTCTACCTAGTGGCTAATGATTAACCTTCTAGTGTGATGGGTTATTCGTCTTTAGGGTCTGGAGGAAGTAGTTGACTATACTAATAGATCACAGACTGAACATGAGTCAACACTGTGACGTAGCAGCAAAAATGAAAAACACAATTCTGTGATGTATTAAGAGAAGCATAGAGTCTAGATCATATGAGGTAATTATCTCCCTCTACTCTTCCTTAGTCAGACCTCAGCTGGAATACTGTGTCCAGTTCTGGGCACCCCAATTTAAAAAAAAATAGACAAACTGGATTAAGTTCAGAGAAGAGCTACCAGGATAGTGAGCGGTCTGCAAACCATGTCCTGTTAGGTACGGTTAAAGCATCTGGGAATGTTTAGCTTGCAAAAGTGAAGGCTGAGAGGAGACTTAATAGCGGTCTACAAATATCTGATGGGTTGTCACAGTGCAGAGAGATCAGCCCTATTCTCATCTGCACAAGGAAAGACTAGAAGCAATGGGATGAAAGTGAAAGGGAGGAGACACAAATTAGATATTCGACAGTCAGGGTGATCAATGGGTGGAACAGGTTACCACGGGAGGTGGTGAGTTCTACTTCAATGGAAGTCTTCAAACAGAGGCTGGACAGACATCTGTCTGGTATGATTTAGTGATCCTGCATTGAGCAAGGAGTTGGACCGGATGACTATGGAGGTCCCTTCCAAATCCACGATTCTATGATATTTATGGGAACTATAAAAAGATTTTCCAAACCTGGCATCCATTTTTTTGGTCCTTAGGAACATAAAGTAAAAACTAAAACAATGTAAGGTACAATATACTGTGTATAATTCAAGTTGACTCCTCTGACTTTCTTGATGTAGGTAGTGGGACCCTTAGTGGTCATCTATTGTGGTGACGGGTTGAGTAATGTCTGTTTGGCAATCAAGGTCAGGTTTCCAGCTAAAGGATTTTCAGATCTCCTGATGATACAATATAGAATAGAGCCAGCGGATTTCCATTTCATCCCAATGTATTTTTACACCATATTATGCACCACGCCTGTTCTTTTTGCAATGTTTTGCCACATCGACTGTTAACGCTTTACCATACAAGCAAGCTATAGGAACCTTTCCTAAAAATGGTTCTTGCCACCATTTGGTCAGTTTTTTTTTTACTTCTTCCATGACTGATATGATAAATTCTTTTTGCTTTATAGCGAGTCATCCACCAGCATATTTCCATTCAAATCCCTCTTCTTCCTTGCAGGGCTAATAGAAATCAACCTTTACAAGTCTAAAAGGAGCCTAAGGGTGGCTTCACCTGTGCCAACTATTGGCTGAAAAATCGTTCGAACTAGCAATTTTGACTGATAGTTTTTCTGTGCAATAACGCAGGATTCGATTGAGCGAGAAATTGCTCATTGATCATTTTGTTTTGGCTAAGTGTAACAAAGCAACTAGTGAGTTCTCATTGAACAACTGTTTGTTCACAGTAAACGGAGGTTGACAGCCGGAAGAGATCTCCAGCGCGCTTCGCCTCCATTAACTGAACGACTATCGCTCCTGTGTGAAAGTACAGAAGTCTTAGTTGTTGGAATGGCTTTCGAACGCTTACATACCCGAAAGTCATCCTGTGAAAAGCTACCCTAAGAAAAGAAAATGGTGGCTTCCATTACCGGTTATGCAGTTATTTTTTGTTAGAAGCTGTAGGGGTGGGCACCCCGCCATGGCACTTTCTGACTGTGTGATATCTGCTAGTTATATTATCAAGTTGATGGCAATGTTATTAAAATATCCAGTACAACCTAACTGATAGAAGTGTCCAGTTATATGTAGTCAATAGAGACCTGTACTTTGTGCCCAAGGCAGTGGCTCTTGGTGATGCCACGTAAGTATGCAGCGATGGTACTCTGGGCGAGGATCCAACTTTACATCACAAGATAACTGCAAGACAGAAAAGAAAATGTTCTCCTATATTCAGTCATATTCACCTATTTTTCTTGTTGTATTTCAATCATCTGTCCAACTTTAAATACCATCTACGAGAGTGAAGAGCGGCAGCTAGGAGCATCTGAAAAAACAGACACATCTATGTATTACACAGACATGCCACTGATAGCAATGGACAAGTGTAGAAGTTCCCCTTGCTGTCTTTTCCCTCATAGATTCCAGTGGTTTGCTTGGGGTCCAGCAGTTGGACAAACTGGGATTAGCTTATTTTTAATGAGGGTCCCTTCTAACAAAAAGGAATGGTCTAAAGAGGACTTTGTAAATATATAGCATTACTTATCTTGTACTGATCATGACTTACAGTCTGCATTATAATCAAGAGCTGTGCCCATAATTCTGCTGGTCCCCATTGCACTCCTATGATGCAGTGAAACTATTCAGTGCCTGATGTGAAAATCACATTTCCCAAATATGCCAATATATATCCAGACATACATCCAGTAATAAATCATAGGGTATTTTGGCAATGAAACCTGAAGAATTGGGAATGCAGCTCTGGAGAATAATACAGGATGTAACTCCGTACAAGTGGAGCTGGTGTTCTGCTTGCATACCAATTAAATTACTAGTTTCTTCAAGCACAAAAATAAGCCATGGTGAAATTGAGCATTACACACAGCCCATTAAAATGAGTAAGAGGTCTGTGTAATGCAGGGCAGGTCAAGTCCTCCAGATCAGGAGACATTCTTTCTAACTGCTCTCCACTCCTCAGGAGACAGGGACCCTCAATGCCCTCTTCTAATCTAATTTTGGATTCCTATGAGGCTTTTTCTTTCTGTCATTATACAAGAGCGCCACCTGCTGGCTAAAACCAGCACTGCAGTATGTGGTGTACCTAAGAGGCTCTGATGACGGAGCAGCCGACAATATACAGTAAAAATACCCTGTCGGACGTCTTCAGGCTTTAATCAGAATGTCGGAAGCTGTCAGACAGTTGATTGGAAAGGGTTAACTCATAATTCCCTAATAGGGTACACGAAAATGTTTTTTTTTTTAAAACAGTACAACCCCTTTAACATAACATCCTCCAATTGTTAGCAACATATTGTAGTAGTGAAATTGGGGAACACAAAGACCGTATAGTGTAAAGTTAGGGTGGTTTTATATCTGCAGCCATGGTTCCACTTTTGTGCTCTGTTCGGGGAGCAGGAAAGGGGAATCTCTGCAACCAAATGGCTCATTCTCTGGACAGCACCACAAGCACCAGACAGACCCCATTGATTATAATGAGGTCCGTCTGTTTTCCACTCGGCTGCCTAACTTTAGATGAAAGAAAAAGCTCTGCATGCAGCACTTTTTCTTCCAGTACTTTGAGCCGAATCTGCGACTGAACCTCCGACTCCGATGTGAAATCGGCCTTAATCACATACACATTTACCTGGAGTTTTTCCTTAAAGCGGTATTCCGGGCGATGGGACATTTTTTCCAGTTTTCACCCATCCAGTGAAAACTGATAGATCAGTGGGATCGTCCGATTGCTGTGCTTGGCTGTTTGCCCCTTTGAAATGAATGAAGCAGACAATAATAGTCGAGCACAGCACTCGGCTATTTCTGTCTGCCCCGTTGAAATGAATGGAGTGGCACTACTCCATTCATTTCAATAGGTCAGACATATAGGCAAACACAGCACAGCACTCGGCTATCTGCCTGCACCGTTGAGAGGAATCAGCCTGTTCTGTGTGACCAGCAGCTCTATTCCCTGCTTCCCTGCAGAAGCGAGACGATGTATGCTGAACTGTGAAATAAGCGGGACGCAGGTCCCCCAGTCTCAGGAACACTGAACACTGGGGGTCCCAGCAGTCATACCCCCACCGTTGAAACATCCCATCGTTGAAAATCCCTCTTAAAGTAAACCTTCAAAATTCTGTCCTTGTACCTAACGAAGTGGAGGGTAAATTACCTGCACTTGTTCTTCTATGCCACGCCTCCCAATCTGCCAGTTTCAGGCCGTGGCTCCACCTGTCCAAGATGGCTACAGCTATTTTCTAACTACCTAATGCACTGCTCTCTGATTGTCCATTGGCAAGTCAGCGAACAGGTATAATGCATCGTTAGTCTAAGACTACCAATACACTGTAGAGATTAGCTAGATTGAAGACTGAATCGGCCATCTTGAATGCCCGAAAAGAGGACCTGGAACTGCAAATTGGAAAGACGGCAGAGAAGAACAACTGCAGATAATATACACACCCACGTTCCTCCTCCGGCTCCATTGCAGAATTTTGTCCAGAAAACTGGAGGGTCACTTTAACATTTACTTATAAAACAAAAACAATATAAGTTTTCAAACAGCGGCAAAGTAATGGAAATTGAGCAGCTATTTTGTGTCTTCATATACAGAGACATTCATGTTGATGTAAAGTCATATAACTGCTTTATATGGTAAATTCTCAAAATAAAGACCCTTTGTACGTGTATAGAGCCGCCTCACTAGACACTTGGACATGAAACACACACTGTTTTAGAGGTGTATAACATTTCCTAATAGGGGTGACTGCAATAAATAGCGATGGAACGGCAGATACGAATTCCGCTCTCCATATAACATGGGCGGTATAAATACCCTGGCTTTGATGATTGTAGGTCTTGGATCCAGGATTCCCTGCATCTTTCTTAGTGCTGGTACGACAAAAAGATTACAGGTAACTACTGCTGACACAGGGTTGCCTAGAGTGAATGGAAGACAAATACCATTAATCAGGAGAAGGCAGGTAGTAAACAACGTAAATTATGTGTAACACGTTCAGGCTTTTACTCCAGAATCCACATTTGATTTTGTAAGATGTAGAAATAGATTTTTCCCTTTAACCTTGTGAATGCACGGTAAGTTCTGATCAATAAGGCCTTTTTCGAGCTGGACCCCTTCAAGACCATAGCGCGACTAGTAAAACCAATGCTTTCCCTTGTATGGGTTAATTTATTAGGCATTACATATGTTGATTGAAAAAACAATCAAAATACTAACGACCACCCGTCTGTCGGTGAGTTACATGCTCCGCCCCTGATCACATGACAGTGACCTCATCAACTAGTTACAGCGAGGTAATGAGGTGCCCCAAGGATGTCTAACCACCACCTAACTAGTTACACCGAGTTAGTGAGGTGCCCCAAGGATGTCTAACAACCACCTAACTAGTTACACCGAGGTAGTGAGGCGCCCCAAGGATGTCTAACAACCACCTGACCAGTTACACCAAGGTAGTGAGGTGCCCCAAGGATGTCTAACCACCACCTAACTAGTTACACCGAGGTAGTGAGGGGCCCCAAGGATGTCTAACCACCACCTAACTAGTTACACCGAGGTAGTGAGGCGCCCCAAGGATGTCTAACAACCAGCTAACTAGTTAGAGCGAGGTAGTGAGGCGCCCTAAGGATGTCTAACAACCACCTATCTAGTTACACCGAGGTAATGAGGTGCCCCAAGGATGTCTAACAACCACCTAACTAGTTACACCGAGGTAGTGAGGCGCCCCAAGGATGTCTAACAACCACCTAACTAGTTACATCCAGGTGGTGAGGCACCCCAAGGATGTCTAACAACCACCTAACTAGTTACACTGAGGAAACACCAACCTCCCAGTAACCATTATTAACCATCTCTGTTCCTCCGGTCATCACAGCCTCATCCTCCGGTTACCCCACAGCCGACAGTCTGCATACAGCGGTCAGTTATCTCGCAGCTGACAGATACCAAGCAGTAGTTACCTCAGAGCTGACAGTGGACAGTTACCTCAGAACAGTCTCCTGCAGCGCTCAGTTACCTCAGCGCAGCGCTCAGTCACCTCAGAGCTCAGTTACCTCAGCGCAGCGCTCAGTCACCTCAGAGCTCAGTCACCTCAGAGCAGCGCCCAGTCACCTCAGAGCTCAGCTACCTCAGCTCAGACATGACACCATTAATAAAACACAATTGTTAAGCAGACATACATTCCCCATCATCACCCTGACTCACCCTTTCTTTACAGCCTAGTAAGGGTTACCACTAACACATTTAAAACTGACCAATCTACCTTAGGGGGCGCTCACCCCAATGTAATTGCATATGGGTATGTGTATATACAAGCCCATATATATATATATATATATATATATATATATATACACGTATTGGCTCTATCATGTGCATATATGTGGCAAAAATACAACATGCTGCGTTCTGTTTTGCGCTCATGTATTACACAATTCCGATACGCTAATTTGAGAGGAACTGCGTAAGGCAATGCGATTAATTGCCTGCGAGTTACCACCTTTCATACGGGCATACAGAACACACGTAATACATGGTAATCATATGGCGGCCTAATGGATGGACAATCTCAGACAACGGTCCCTCCTCTAAGTACCTCAGACCCACCAAGCCATAATACACAAAGGGGTGAAGCTGTGTCACTCACCTGTTTCAGCTTGAAGGTTTTTTTTAAATGATATCCTCCAGGTCCAACAAATCTGGTTCTCTTGGACAACGGCGCTTGGACAGTGTCTAGAAAACGAAGCAGAAATGGTAACAATTTCTACCATGATATTGCGGGAAAAGTACAGTTCATCCATCAAGTGTACCACTAGCTTCTTAAGAGCAACAGATCAAAGTATGAATAGCTTTTTTCCCCTAATTCAGCATAGAGCTGAAAAAAAATTCTAGAAAATTAAGCATTAGTTTATGATTCAGTTTAGTGATCGGGTTTACAAACTACTCAGCAATGTCTACTAAGTGGAAGGATAAAACCACTTCCACAGGCCGGTACTGGAATATAACATTGGCTAGGAGGACTTGTTTTTTTAGTTGTAAATGGGTATTTCCAGAACGGACCGACCACCTATCCACAGAACAGTTGATAAAGTCTGATCAGCAGCGCGAATCTCACCACTGGGACACCCACCAATCCCAAAAACGCCAATCCCGTGTCCCTCTCTGCTGCTCACTTCAAACCCCGCAGTGAGGAGCAGCTTGACTAGTGTGGCGGCTGAGCATGTACAATGCCAGTCCATTACATTCTGTGGTCCTGCTTAAGTGCTTGTCCTGAGCTTTCTCCGGCAGCCCGATTGAAAGGAATTGAGCAGAAGCAAACAGTCATCCGCACCTTCATTCATGCACCAGGAGAGGCGGATACGGCGACCCTGTTCTTGGCATCAGTGCTGGTTTCGGTGGCGAGACCCTCACCAATCAGACTTTCGGCACCTATTTTGTGGATAGGTGCCAAGACAATCCTGAGATTAGTGCTTTATAGCAACCCTCTGGTTTCAGGACCAAACTTCTACCCTGGACTGAAGGAGGGTATATTACTTGCAGTTGTTCTTCTCTGCCATCTATCCGATTCACGAATTCCAGGTCACATTTTTCAGGCGCCCAAGATGGCTGTTGCAGTTTTCTAACTATCTAATGTATACTGTGCACTGCTCTCTGATTGACCAGTGTTGCTCATGTGATCAGTGCTGGCCAATCAGAGAGCAGGTATAGCAGGTTATATCAGCCACCTTAGACAACCAAAAACAGTACCCAGAACCAATGGATCAGAGGGACGGCAGAGAACAACTGCAGGTTATATACCCCCTTCTCCCTCCGACCCGGTAACAGATCTTTGTGAAGTATTCTACTTCACTAGACTTTAATTGGCTTCCATTTAGCACTGCACTTTAATATTATACATGTATTACCGGTTACAGGACTGTTTTCTCTCTGGGTTTCTCTTGGCTTTGAGATGGTTCTATTCATGATCTGCAGGATTTCTTTTTATGCAACTAGAAATAAAACAAGAGCATTTGAGAGGGAAGATTAAATATGTAAGACGGGTCTGACAGATGCATAATTAGCCCAACAACATTTAGAGAATATACAATCTATACTCCTTTCCCTTACAGAATATATTAAATGAGTTTCCCCACCGATAACACACATGGTATACAAAAATAATACTCAATATACACAAGCAAGGAGAAGATCTGCCAAGGCTGGATACTACCGGCAAGGAGCGCCCGCTGCGGCTCGGCCCCCTCACTTGAGTGTTGCGTCAAACTTCTAAGTAGATTTCTTTCTGTAGCGCAGCAGCGGTTCAGAATAAAACAAGACACATGCCAAATGGGCATCTCTGTCCTGGGTTCATGCTGCCCGTGGGTTTGGGTGGCATGAACCTAGTGACAGCTTCCTTTTAAGGATTAAAGATTACATACCGTACTGATTTCTCATTTTTATACAGCTCTATGCACACACTTGCTTCGGAACGGAAGACATAAGCATCAATTACAGGAGATTGTAAAATTGTGTGTATATAATAGAATATGAGAAACATCTATTTACAGTGAGCCGCTGAACAGAAAGGTGACAACTGGCCTGAAAGCACATTTATAGTCATGTATCTACTAGTAAACCGTATCCTGTAGTGAAAATGTCAGCACTGACTCTGAGAAGAGACATTTACACAGAACTGAAGGGGTTAAATAAGCATAGACTATAGATGCGAGATGTGAGACAGGTAGGTGGGAGGCGGTAGGTGTGAGATGGGTAGACGAGAGACACCCATTAACAGACCCCAGCCGATCAACTATTGATATCCCGAGGAAAGATCTTCAATAGTATTTCCCTGGAAAACCCCTGTAAGTCCTCCTGCCCGCGGCCGGGTCGGAATCCGACTGCGAAATCTCACAGCGGAATCAGACCTGGTGACCCCCAGAGACTCTATACTCGCCTATCCGGATCCGCTACGAGTGTTTCGGCTGGGGCAGGGCGTAACGCGCCAGCGCTGGGCTCTAACACGGATTCCTGCGATACTACTGCGAAAGTGCTGACGGCCGGTCAGCTTCCATTGACTGCAATGGAAACTGTCTGTGCGTTTTTCTGCACTAAATAGAACCTGCTGCGACTCACCCCCGCAAACGGAAAATCACAGTTAATTTCCGCCAGTGGGCAGGGAAGAATCTTTTAACATTGCATGTCAATGGACGGACATTGCTGCGGATTTCGCGGCGGGCGTCTGACTGCGAATTCCGCAGCAAAAGTCCGTCCATGGGCATTGGGCCTAAGAGAAGAGATTATTACTTTTTATAGACAAGGAAAGGGATACAGAAAGATAACGAGGCGCTGAACGCCCCTAGAGACACAGCTGGAAGCCAGACGCTGCCCTACTAAGTACTAATGCTCCATTCTAAATTAGTTCAAACAAAAGAAATTGCGCCGTAATCCTTGCGTGTAAATGCGCAGCCATCGTGCGCTATTAGTTTACTTTTCGTTTCAACCAGCATAATAATCATTGCTGTTTGCTTACTTCTCGCTGCGACTAACCCCCCCGCTCCGTGCTTCTCACAGAATGTGATGATCTGCCTGTCTAAACGTTCTGCACGAGCGCGAACAACCAGCGGTGACGTCACATGTTCGCGCAGATCGTTTAGCCGACAGTTGTTTCATGTAAATGGGGCATGAGGTTATATGTACACAGGCAAGTGTGATAACTCAGACCTATATCGCACTCGTAAACCGCAGATTTACAGGCTTCTGCAATGCGCTTCCCCTTTAAAAACGTGCGATTTGCATCGCTGAACGTGTTTGTCACTCATGAAAACAATTGCTCATGCCTTCAATAGTTAAAATGGAAAAACACATCAAACTCATGAGAACTGCATTTGCAGATGAGTGTAATGCAGTATTTTTGTCTCCTCTACAGAATACTGGGTGATCCTTGCAGACAAAATCACCCAAAAATAAGACAAACTGTGATTTTTCACTTTCACTGTATTGGTACGAGCGAAACATTGCTGGATGAGAGCGAATCCACTGAAAATAATTGGTTCTTTAAACACGCAGGTTCTGTGCGCGGCGCAACAACACAGAACCCCCGGATTATTACCGCTGGTGTAAATACAGCCTAAGGGCTTACTCAGACGACCGTATATTGGCCAGGTATTCACGCCCGGCCAATATACGGTGTCCCTCTCTGCAGGGGGAGGAGGCTGGAAGAGATGGGAGTAGTGCACCGAGCTCCCACGCCCTCTCCACCCCTCGGCACTATTTGCAAAGGGAGGGGCGAGGCAGGGCAGAGCTAGGTCTCGAAACTTAGCTCTGTCCCCGCCCCGCCCTGCCCCCTCTCATGAATACCTATCCGATATACGGTCGTCTGAATAAGCCCTAAAGACGCTCGTCATGAAGGGGCTGAATACTTCTCAGACTGCAGGAGGTTTTAAAAGTGGCATTCTATCTTCAACTTGGAGAAACCACTTTTATATCAGTTGTGTAGATTTATTTAAATTGCTTTTATTTGATTGAGTTTTACAAACAGCCGTAAGTTCTTAAATCTGACAAGCCTAATTTGCAGGGGGGGGGGGGATAATTTTGATTGTAACTTTAGTTATGCCCTATCCTATGAGTAACTTTATATTACTGGAATACCTCTTTAAGCACTTACAGAACTCCAGTGTTGTGACCTCATCGTAACCAAGACATCTGCCATAAGTGGTATGACATCACTCTCTCTGCCACCTGAACAACAGCACTGACTCTGAAGAGGTGGAGGCACATCTGAGACCAGAGGAAATGATACATCGCTTCTTCATCCAACAATACAGTAAGTAGATGGGAACTGGGTTATAGAGTCCGCATGGAGGGGGAGGAGGTGCACTGTGCTGTAGCGTTACATGAAATGCAGTATCATATATAAAATATAGATTTATTAATATATTTTACTTGAACTCAAAACTACCAATTACCTGATAGTTTTATTCTTTATGGAAAATAGGCGTCATAATAGCAATCCTATATAGATAGTAAATGTACATGCTGTCTCATGACATAGAGGTATTTCCTTATAAATTGTTTATGTTGCCATAGTAACGTCAGGAGACGACCACCAATAGGATTGCTGGTCATCAAATTGAAAGTTGTCAGTTGTGTGCAGTCAGTTATTGGTGGGTGATGTTCTTCTCTCCATTCAGTACTAGTAGACATGTGATGGAGATCTATACTGGAAGCTCGAGTAGAAGATCTATAGTTGTCCTGTGTTTGGGGCTCATTCACACGGGCGTAAGGGCATTTCAGCCACAGAAATACGCAGCATTTTGTGTGACTGGAATGCACTGATGCCCGCTTATTTTGCCGGCTTTGGCATGTATTTGCCACATGTTTGCGCACACAAATGTTGAGTGGATTGATTTCAATAGGCTCTTGCGGTGCACAAATGACACCAGGAAAGGTCATGTTGCAGATTTTTCACGCGATCGCAGATTGCATGAAATTGAGATCAATGGGTTCTATTTACTGAGGATTATGCATGCAAAATTTGTGTGGGTTTTATGTTGTGCGAATACGCCCAGGTGAACGAGCACTTATTCCCTATGGAGGGCATTTGCTGCCCGCAGGCTCCTCACTTGTAAGTCCTATTTTGGGTCTTTATCTCTGAGGATATAGAGGTCTTCTCTTGCTTTCTATGGTTACGTGTCAATGTGGCCTCTCGTATAGATATATCACAGCAATCACAGCCTATCAGTCACAAATATCAAATTATTTTGTTGATATAGAGCTGAAAGCAAGTGATGCCAAGAGAACATGACCGAAGCCAAAGGACAAGATGAGTTCATAATAGGGATCAATGGGAAGCCAGGTAAGTATAATAATGTGAAAAACACAGAAATACACAAATCATAAAAACACATTACATTAAAAAGATCCCCACATAATATAAGTCCCTGAAAGCATAATACAAAGCATATATTTATTATATAGCAGCCTGCTAGTATAAGCAGCAGCTAAATAGTTAAAATGAATTAGGGGACATATGTATTAAGTCTCCTAGACTGGGCAAGATATAGCACCCTGCTAGTATAAGCAGCAGCTAAATACTTCATCTGAATAAGGGGACACATGTATTAAGTATCCTAGCCTGGGCAAGATATACAACCCTGCTAGTATAAGCAGCAGCTAAATAGTTAAAATGAATAAGGGGACATATGTATTAAGTCTCCTAGACTGGGCAAGATATAGCACCCTGCTAGTATAAGCAGCAGCTAAATAGTTAAAATGAATAAGGGGACACATGTATTAAGTCTCCTAGCCTGGGCAAGATATAGCACCCTGCTAGCATAAGCAGCAGCTAAATAGTTAACGTGTTTAATATTATATGCTTGTATGTGCAATGTTTTTCTATGTATCCCCACACCTCGTTCTCATGAGGCACCCATGCGAGAGATCCGCAAATCAAGCCACCCATAGGGATGCATTAGCACTACAAAATAACTAAAACCATGTGGATGTCAATTTTTCCTGGCATGCAAATCGTACATGCAGGGAAAAAAAAATCACAGCATGCTCCATTTTTCTGTGGATCCAGCACTGACGGCTTCCATTGAAGCTGACACTGTGGATGTGCAGCAGATCCACGGGAAAACAGGAGATTTAAATGTTAGAAAAAAAGCACAGCGCACCCGCAGTGCAGAAGAAAGAAGATCTGGCCGTGGACAGAAAAGACCCACACTGGCTTCGGACAAGTAAGGAAATGTTTTTTAGGCCTCATGGCTTTGGGCACGGGTGGAAACCACTGCGGGATTCCACACTTTGAAACCGTGCGTGTCCGTGGACATGAGGCATTATCACATACATGTCTGCTAGTAGTTTCATTCTTTTTGTGTCTTTGAAATCACACGTCTGAATAGTAGCACGTCTGTAACCTACACCTTAAGGCGTAAACATATGTTAATCATTAGCATTACAACCTGTTTTGAATACTCATTTGTTCTGCTTGTATATACTGTCTGCATGTATATAATGGTGTATATATATTCTGCAATGTCCACATATGTAATTTATATTCATGTTGGTAATATCATATGCAATGTACATAACATATTCTTGTATATAGTGTTTGTGTATGTATTATTAATATTGCAATGTCTGTACATATTATAAATGTCCATATGTTTTAGATATATTTATACACAATCTACACATAACGTGCACACAGTGTTTATACGTATAATATTTGTACTTTACTTTTTGGTGTTATGCCTGTTTATTTTTATATAAAGTTTGGATATACTGATGTCCATGTATATAATATATAACAAAAGTATCTCTCCCATGGGTTAGGCTGCCTTCACATCTGAAGACTGTGAGTATATATAAGTGTAACTGTATCTATACATGCATATACATCCGTGTACTATTAATTCTGTAATATATATGTGATATGTTTCTATATCCTGGTAATGTTTCCGTGCATTAGCACATCAATATCTGTATATATGATTGATGCCCACGCATGTATTTATGTTATATCCTTAGGGAGCCAGAAGACTGTGAGTATATAAAAGTGTATATGTACCTATATATGCATATACATCTGTGTACTATTATTTCTGTCATATAATATATGTATAGAGTATAATGGTAACAAAAGCATCTCTCCCATGAGTTAGGCTGCCTTCACATCTGAAGACTGTGAGTATCTATATATGCATACACATCCATGTACTAATAATTCTGTAATACATATGTGATATGTTTCTATATCCTGTTAATGTTTCTGTGTATTGCATTAGCACATCAATATCTGTATATATGATTGGTGCCCACAAATGTATTCATGTTATATATTTAATGTATATATTGTTTGCATTGGTAATGTGTATATTTATGCCTGTATGGATATTATATGAATATGTGTATATGTGATGCTCTTCAATGTAATTAATGTTATGTTAATGTCATTGTATATATGTACACAGTATATATAATAAAGTATAATGTATTGTTAATTGCTTGAGATAATAGTAGTATCTTCAGTATAAGCTTCTTATTGTATCCTGTTAATGTTTATGTGACTGTATTATGTGATAAGTTCTGACCCTGATGTGACTGACCGTACAGAAGAAGCAGAATACAGGACAAGCTGCAATGGACAAAGCCTTCCAATTACACTCAGTATTGTCACTAAATAAGCAGAGCAGGATGTAAATGACATTTCTCTTCCCATCGGGCCCTCCAGGGCCCCTTATGGAGATGGGTCCCTATACTGACACTGTATATGTAGAACAGGAGATCTCCAGTGTAATTGGTCGGCTTTATAGGGATTCTCTGGTTATATGTAAGTAACATTTATATATATAGCAGATACATAACTGATCACTACATGCGCTCTGACCTGCTTATATCATCACTGTGACCCTACAGAATCCTGAGCGCTGATCTCTGGTTCTGCCCTGCAGGGGGCGCACAGTGTAAAGATGCTCCTGATCATAGATGAGGATAACAGGTTAGAGCTCTAGTGACGGGTTATCTAGCAGCTAGTTATATATTCCCGGGGAATGCTTTACCATAGCAGTGTGATACTTTACCTGTATAGTCACTCACATCAGTATTATCTGTCCATGTGTTATTATATAAGGTAGCATACAGCAAGGCTCCTGCTGGAATGAAGCACATAATGTAGAATAAAAGCCACCTAGAAGTGTATAGATACAATGTGTGCAGTGTAACAACTGCAAACTAGATCAGTTATTAGAAGGTTCTGCATCATATTGATGCATATAGAGGACAATGTGATTCTGTGCTCTGACAGAGGATGACATGAGCCACATGGAGAAGTGACACATGCCACATCTGAGTATCTCCTCTTCTACAAATCTAGTCTTAGTGTAGGGACCCATCTGAATGAGGTCGCCGTGACGGGGCAGATGGGCTCGCACAATTGGAATAAAATGTGCGCCAAGAACCTCACATTTATACCTCTAGTTAGTAATATGTAAACTGTGTGGGAAAGAGTTTATCATTGGGATCTCTGCTCATATCAGTAGTATTAACTCAAATGGAAACTTTGCCAGGAAATCCCAGCAGCTCACGATAGGTAGACGAGAGCGCGAGATAGATAGATAGATAGAGAGCGATAGATAGAATCATATATAGGCTATAGATTTAGTAATAAACATACAGCCAGTCTGCTCCTTGTAATATATGGAATGACGGTACACGTGATCCAAGATCATCCTACACAACCCAAGTGCAGACACGCTCCAATAATGCCAAGTGTTGGTTCACACTTCTGTTTACAATAGAAAACCGTGACACAAGAGCTCGACTATCTCTAGCCGTCCCATTGACGTGAATGCGACAATGCTGCAGTACTCAGTAGGGCTGCCAGGAATAGTACGATGCTCTGAGTAATGCTGCCTTATTACGATATCCATCAAAAAATGGTTCGAATGAGCGAAAGTGAAGATAATTGTTGGGTTTAAACAAAAGCCAATAACAGAATGAGATTCAGCAGGACTAACAGTCATTGTGAGCTCGTTCACTTATCATTGTGTTTAATCATCCCGCTCAGTTCCAGCGCAGATCCAACATGAAATGTCTGCAAGAGCCAAGCAGAACCCATATTATAGTCAATGGGGTTCATTCGGTCATTGAACCATTTGTCCAGAGGATTCCCTTTTTCAGCTTGCATAAACAGAGAAGGAAAATGGAATCCCCAATGCAAATGTGACTGTAGACTAAGAAGATGAATGCCGCCCTCAAATATGACCCCTGTTTATTAATCTGTCAGTGAGGAATCTCAGCCTCAGGTGAAGCTTCTGTCCAGCCTTGGACCATTCTCAAACTTCGAGAAGTAAATCTACATAAAGTGAATGTAGACCCCGCTGGGATCACACAAGTTTAGGCAAACATATACCTTCTCTTTTAGGGTTCTTCATGTGATTACATACAATAGTTTGACCATGGAGATTTACTATAAGTAGAGCGAATACAAATCATGTCCTGCCCGGTTTTTGTTTCCTTGCAGGTAACAGTGTGAAATGATAACGGTCTGTTCCTTATCTAACCAGTGAAATAATTTGGCCGTGATCCGACCGACGGTAGAATGAGGTTGTCCAGAAAAGTTCTGCATTCCCTTGCCAGCACCGTGACCAGAGCCCTCAGTGACAAGAACAGTATCGCAATGAGTGGAACCGACTCTTCAGCGCCCCCATACACACATCCTGAATAACTGTGCCCCCCCCCCCCCGTCTGTATATTCTGTACATAACATTCTAAAGACCTGAGACAATGTATTTGATATCTCATTACATGACTTGTCATTCATTTCTTCTATCAGTCCTGCTTTGTTGTTGGGTTCTTCTCTCTTGTGTGGAAGGATTCATATTTGTGTCCAGTATATAGGCCTTCATTGTAAATTCACAAATGAAGTACACTCTATACACAACCGCTCCTCTTTAGTATTGCAGGATGATGTAACTAATGCATTCCATGCATCAGAATGTGCGCTATAACCATTAACCCCATACCACTGCAGGGCATATAGTTACATCCTGGAGGTTCAAGGTGTGTAATGGAGGGTGATCACGGGTCGATCCCGCTCTATACCATGCAGGTGTCAGCTATTTTTTACAGCCGATACCCGCCCACAATAGCCTTGAGAAGCAGTGCTGCTCATCGGGGTTTGTTAACCCTTCAAACGCTGCCATCAATTCTGACGTCCAATGCTATTATACACAGGCTGGACCGCACTGTCTACTGCCACAGTGTGTAACAAACAATGACTATTTCCCCATGCGTACCTTTCCGGTGGTAGGTCCTGGAAGTAGGTTAGGCCTACTAGTTCAAAGCAATCTTCAAGCACCCCTACATCGCCATCGCGTTAAAGCCGAACTATCTGAGTCTCACTTGGATTTGGACTTGAATGAGGAACAGGTCTCTAAACTCTCCTCTCTGGTTGGTAGCCTAATACTTGCAGTGAAAGTGAACCTTCACCTGAAGGGTCTGACACTTACTTCATCTGAGAAAACCTTTACCTTCAGACGCCCAAAGGTCTTCCCTTCCCATACAGAATTTGAGGACCTTTTAGCTAGGGAATGAAACCTTCCCAGCAAACACTTCACCAAACAAAAGCATTTAGATATCTTGTATCATTTCGTCTTTACCAGTAGTGCCTATGGCTGATGCCTCGTTCTTTAGGGAGGCAGGAGCCAAAAATTTTGAATCCCTAGCCAAAGTTTCCTTTGGGGCAGAGGGTTCGGCACTACAACCTGTTTTTGTCTTTACCTGGTTCGGTAGGGCCACCAGCGAATCTGCCAAGCAACTACATTGCAGCAGTCTTTTGTCTCTTCGCCAGAAGAATTAGACATTGTGCAGGAGATAGGCTAGGCAGGAAAATTTATCTGCGAAGCGGATACAGCAAGATTATTGGCCCGCACCGCAGCAGTGTCGGGAACCTCCCTCTGGACTTTATGGCTCAAGTTCTGGGCCGCAGATTGAATTGCTTAGGCTTGAATCTTTTAACTTTAAAGTTAGATTTAAACTAGGCCAAATAAATGATTTGCCTCAGAGGTTGAAAAAAATCCTCCTGTGGTGGAGTATGAGTCTCACAAATAATCGGGAGAGGTTGATAGTAGGAGATGCAGAGTCTATGCATAGATTTCCTTATCGTGTCGGGACCACTAGATGACAGACTGGACATCTACAACACAAAGGCTAAAATTGGTGCCATATATCCTCCTACCTGAAATCCAAGGTAGAGTAGAGAAACACCAGGGCTGCTTAGCACACTAACCCAAACAGTGAAAAAATATCAAGATCAGATTTTTTTTCAAATTTAATTTTTTATTGAACATTTTGAAGCTGTAGAATTAAAGATGCTTAACGCTTTCCAACCCACTGTCTGACATCTGAAGACATTCTGATTGAAGCCTGTACAGCTTCGATGTCAGAAGATGTCCGGCAGGGTATTCTTACTGTATATTACTGGCCGCTCTGTTGTCGGGGGGCCTCTCCAGCATGTCACACATCGCAGTACTGGCTCTAGCCAGCAGATGGCGCCATTGTAAAATCTTAGACAAAAGTAATAATGTAAACTGTGTGGCGTGTCCGAAGACAAGGGTAATTACAGAGGCTGCTGGGGATGGGCACATGGGGCATTTAAACATGAGGTATCCCTCCTCCTCCCATGCTTTTTTAGGGGGTATTTCTTGACCTCAGCGGCAGGGATGGGGTGTAGAAAGTGGTGGTCTGTGAGGCTTTGTAATCTTGGTGAGGTGCGGCGGTCTCACACAGAAGGCGCTGAACAAGCTGCTCCTGGAACTGCAGGAAGGTGAGAGTTGCCAGGGCTTCTTGTAAATTACGTATTACTGGTAGCGGTCTGAATAACGCCAGGCTCACACGGCTGTATGTAGAATCCGCTTGTGAAGGCCCGCAGCGGATCCCAGCTGTGTGCCTGGCTGTGGCGCTACATATGGCCGTGTAATGTACTGCGCATAACTGCATACTTACACAGGCAGCCATGTGTAATACACCATTTTTTGTTTGTATTTCCTGCGCTGTCGCTTAGGAATGACACGGGTACCCGCAGCCCGTACATAATATAACTGCGTATGAGTTGTGGGTTTATACGTGACCATGGAGCACAATGGACTCTATGTCACGGATATCCGTGATAAAATAGAACATGCAGCGTTCTGTTTTCTGCGAGTGGATTACGTAATTCCGACCCTCTAGTCTGTGGAGAATTGCGTAATCCATTGATTTGATTCATCCGCGTATTACCGCAAATCAGACGCATGTGGAGTCGGAAATTTCTATCCAGTCGTATAAGACTGGCCTGAGGTAGATCGCTTCCTTTTTTATCAGGTGACCGGGGACCGCTCAACGAGGCCCCTGGTCACTGCTCCAGGCTCTCGATGACCTTTGATTGCCGGGAGCAAGGAGATTTTAAATTTCCCAGGCTCCCTGGCTCTAGCGAATGTGTCTGGCATTTTGCTCGCGGTCGCATGCGCAGAAGCCAGGAAGGTCCATGGAGAAGGATTACGTTGGGGTTCAAATATGCGGGCCTCCGGTAAAAAGTTTCATTTTCTCTCACCGATCGCATTGGTGAGGGAAGATGAAACTTCAACTTTTTAAAATATTTTTATGTGATCGCCATTATCCATTGACCAGGGACCATTTACTGCAGCCCCCGTGACATCTCCAAGCTCTCAGCTACCTTCGGTAGCCAGGAACAGGAAGCTTTTTCATTTTCTGGGCAATCCTCGACTTTTGCACATGTGTCTGCTATTTTGCTGATGGGCGCATGTTCCGAAGCCGGGGTAAGGTCCGCAGATAAAGATCCTATTGTGGGACAAACCAGGGGACTTTAGTTATGCAATTTCATCTCCCCTCATGGATACGATTAGAGATGAGCGAGCACCAAAATGCTCGGGTGCTCGTTACTCAAACCGAGCTTTTTGTAACGCTCAAGAGCTCGTTTCGAGTAACGAACACCATTGAAGTCAATGAGAGACCCGAGCATTTTTCAGGGTGATCGATGCTCAGTAGCTGCCTGACTTGATTTCAATGGAGCCGCGGTTGCTGCCGGCGGCTCCATTGAAAACAATAGTCTACCGGCACCCCTGAAATGTTTTTCAGGGAAGGGCTTTACATATAAGCCCTTCCCTGAAAAACAAAAATATTAGTGTAAAAAAAAAAAAAATTTACCTCTCTGCCGCTGCCTTGTCCCACGCAGATGCAGAACACATCTGCTGCTGTGACAGATGCAGCAGGGGAATTCTGAATCCCTGCGGAGAATAAAGGATTCCCTACCGCAGCTGTCACACATGACAGCTGCGGTGGAGGATCCTGCTGCCATCACCCCTGAAATGTTTTTCAGGGAAGGGCTTTAAATATAAGGGCAGAATAAGACAGAGGGGGAAAGGCTGAGCTTATAGAGATTTACAGTTTATGATCGGATTCAGTATTTTTATGTAAAACAATTTTGAGATACTGTCAAGACTCAATGAGAGGTTGAGAGTTCTACTTCAACTGCCCATGCAGGGTGACTGACAGAAATGGCTATATACAGACTTAAGACCCATTTACACGCAAATATGATCGCTCAAAATTCATTCAAAAGATAGGATGATTGACAGTTTTAAGCGATCATTTTACATAAGCTGCTAATGGGCACTTATTACCTTCGTTTGCATGTAAATGAGCCTCCCTGAGCTGTATATAGAGAACAACAGGTGGTCTGTTCTCTGCATACAGCCCCTATGTTTTCCTGCAGCACTGCAGCTGAACACAATGTTAACAGTGGTCCCAGGGAGAATCACAGCGTGCAGTCCCTGCTATCAGCTATCCGGCGAACGATGGATTTTAAGCTCAACTAAAAATCATTGTTCGGCAGAAAAGCAAACAATGGTAGCATTTACACACAACAGTTATCCCTCAAAAGACATTGTTTGATCAAATATTTAGTGATAATCGTTGCCTGTAAATGGGGCCTTATACAAGAAGAGCAATCAATCACTGTGTGTGGGCAGGGAAAGCAGCACTCACAGGCTCTCTATACAAGTCCTGCCAGCATTTAAGCAATGGCTTAGAAAAAAATTGAACAAAACCATAGAACTCTAGATTTCCCCGAGTTCAGGATCTCCCACTCTTTCCTATACTGACCTGAGATAGGGTAAGCATAGAAGTCATGAAAGATCCACTTTTAAGCTAGGAAGTCCAGCAGTAAGGGGATCCCCTTTAAGTATTAGGCTGGGTTCACATAGGGCAGATTTGCTGTGGTTTTACCGCGGATTGCCGTTGCATATCCACACTGCGGCAAAACCGCTGCGTTTGTAGTGCAATGCAGCACAAATGAGTTTTGGCAAAAAGCTGTTCTCACAGGATGGATTTTTTCCGCACAGCCGCAGTGCGGAAATGCAACTGCGGTGTGGTTTTCAAAGATGCAGCACGTCCATTCTTCTGTCTTTTCCGCAGCGCTTTTTTGTCCATTGACCTCTATGGACGCAGCAAAATCCGCGGCAAAAAGCAAAAACGCTTGCGGATTTTTCCGCGAGAAAATCCGTGAGCCAAAATTAACCTTTGAAGCGGTTTTGACGCAGAAGCAGTTCTTCTGCGGCAAAACTGCTACGGTAAAAGCTCATCAAAACTGCAACAAATCCGCCCTGTGTGAACCCAGCCTTAACTTTCTTCATATTACTTCATATTGTTTACTGGTTACTGTGATCTGGTTATTACGCCATACACACAGTCCTTGCACTTTCCCACTGTGGCATCTAATATTTTGTGTGATGTATGCTAACTAGGGATGAGCGAGTATACTCGCTAAAGCACTACTCGCTCGAGTAATGTGCTTTAGCCGAGTATCTCCCTGCTCGTCCCTGAAGATTCGGGAGCCGCCGCAGCTGACAGGTGAGTCGCAGCGGGGAGCAGGGGAGGGGGGGGGGGGGGGGGAGGGAGAGTTACTTGCTGTAAACTCTGTTTTACAGACCCAAGTTTATTAACGAATCAATAACCATAACAGTTCATGTAAACTCTTTCTTACAGACACGAGTTTACCACCACCAAACTCTCCCCAAGTTTACCTGCCCACCCGCCTAATGCGGGCGACAATCCCCCACCAGGCCATGGCATCCACTAATGACATGGCCCCCTCAACACCCGCAGCCTCCTCAGTCATCTACACAAATCCATGTTAAAAATATCCAACTCAATCTCTGACAAGTATACTAGATCATTCCTATGGAAGCCTAGACCAAAACCTTCCAAATCAGTATATATAAAAGAAAAAAAATCCACTCTCTACCATCGGGTTACCCTTCTCCAAATTCTCTCGCTATATACAGACCTCGGCAATGACCATAATAATCGAGGTACAAAATCTGGAAAAAAAAAAACTATCACTGTATCCGGAACCTAGTTTCAATGCTCCACATCTCCCTTTCAATGTCCCACGCCACATCAATGTGTTCTCTTCTATGTCATTAACCCCCTAAGTGTAAAATTAAAACATCTGGACAGGGCCCACGTGACTTTCTAAGCCCATGTGACTCTTTATAGATCAGTTCAGCCATTAATCCACTCCACCTCATACATCTATTACCGCAAACTGTGATCTGTACAATCCCAAATTTTCGGAATAGCAGTGATCCGCCGCCCTTCTCCAAGCCCAGTACACAAAGGAGTGTCCAACAATCCACACAATACTTTTCTTAATTCCTAGAATGAAAGAAGAATTAGTACACCATATTATTCAGGCACATGTACAACTTACACCGAGATGAACCCCATCTGTCTACCTTTTTCTTCAATAAAACCGCACCTGTAAACAGTTTTTAAGCACCATTATACATTAAAAGCTAAAGATTAAAAGATAATGATTCTCCATCATCCCCGTCTTCCCGAAAACAATACAGGGTCTTCTACTAATTGCTCCATAAGATCTTACTTTTGCCATGTATAGCTGCGTGGACACTATTTACATTGAGTTTTTTTTTAATTTTTATTAACTGCAACTTTTACCAACTTCCCTAGTAAGCTAAATGTGATAGCAGAGCGTTGATCAGCGGCATACACTACTGCCTTACAGCCCCTGATCAGCGGCGTACACTACTGCCTTACAGCCCCTGATCAGCGGCGTACACTACTGCCCTGCCTTACAGCCCCTGATCAGCGGCGTACACTACTGCCTTACAGCCCCTGATCAGCGGCGTACACTACTGCCTTACAACCCCTGATCAGCGGCGTACACTACTGCCTTACAGCCCCTGATCAGCGGCGTACACTACTGCCTTACAGCCCCTGATCAGCGGCGTACACTACTGCCTTACAGCCCCTGATCAGCGGCGTACACTACTGCCTTACAGCCCCTGATCAGCGGCGTACACTACTGCCTTACAGCCCCTGATCAGCGGCGTACACTACTGCCCTGCCTTACAGCCCCTGATCAGCCGCGTACACTACTGCCTTACAGCCGCTGATCAGGGGCGTACACTTCTGCCTTACAGCCCCTGATCAGCGCGTACACTACTGCCTTACAGCCCCTGATCAGCGGCGTACACTACTGCCTTACAGCCCCTGATCAGCGGCGTACACTACTGCCTTACAGCCCCTGATCAGTGGCGTACACTACTGCCTTGCAGCCCCTGATCAGCGGCATACGCTACTGCCCTACAGCCCCTGATCAATCGCTCTACCTGAAAAACAGAATTAATAGGTACCACATTATACCATCTTTGAAAGAAAGCCATACCCAACAATACCTTCCAAACTGAGCTATATGAGCTGCATCCTAAATGTTGGACTCTTCTTCCCTGAATTGCTGCATCAGCAAACAAGACTATGAAATAGCAGCCGCATTAATCTCACACTGACCATCTCTAACCCTCAATAAGAGGTTATATGTTAGACATAATCTGATTAGTATACGAACTAACTCCTGCCGACCGGCTCTTACCATCACTCCATAACCATTATCCACTAATGATAACTCCTCCGCTTCCACAAACTCCCATCACCAAGCTGACTGACCATTAAAGTCACAGATACCAACCATACCACTAGATCCTGCTTTAGCTCCCTTGATATCTGCGCATGCGATGTATGGGCCTTCCAGTCGCACATCACCACACATAACTTGCGGGAATACCTGGACCAATAATAATCACCTGTGAAGCCAAACAGAACCGACCTGCTAATGGCTGCAACTCCCTCCATGTAATCGTCCTTCATACGTAATGTCTGACTAATTAAACCCATAAACTATACACCCCTGACATTGGCAATTAGAACAACCATCACAATGCTATCAATTGAATACCTAAAAATTCCAACCGAGTACATGGCCATGGGATTTTTTCCGTTCGCCAGCAGCACCCCCAAAATCCTCCATCCTGACCACATGCCCTCTAAAACTTGTGCACCCCTCATTACCCGGATGCCCCATAAACAACAATCATCTAAGTAGTGTATTACACCAACATCCGGAGATTCCTTCCTTCCACCTACTCTAAAAATAAGGATAGTCCTAAATAATAGTAGGATGCCTTAGATCCCATCGGTAACGCCAAACCGGAAACCAAAGGATTAAAACCCCAACCAATAAGAAGTTATCCGAATACTGCATCACATGACCGAAGTGCCATATCAAAGCCAATGTAGTCACATGATGCATATCTTAATGCCAGCAGCTCAGGAGCGCCTCAGCATTCAGAGAAGACTGCTTGGGGTAAGATAGATGATAAATCACTGAGAGGAGATAGACTCCTTCTGTGGTATCACCCTTAAAGGGGACAACCTCAAATTGAAAAAAGGGGGGGTATCAAAATGACCGGCAACTCTGCCCTCATCTATGTGATTAGCAATTTAACTACCTCAGGATCATAAACAGCTGAAATTAACTTATTAACCCCTTCACAGCCGGGTCCCTTTAACTCATGCACATATAAGCCATACCGGGATCCTTCTTTATTGAGCCGGGCCTACTTCCAATATGAGAGGCTCACTGGAGTCTTGCCCTATTGCAGGAAACTATTTCCTGGATGCAAGGAATTTGTACTGATTTCTGACTAAAACAACCATAAATGGATGAGAGCGGCACAATATGAGCCCTCATGGCAGTACCCACAGCTCTCCATTACCTCGATCCCATAAATGTAAACACACATCCAGGTAGTGAGGCGCCCCAAGGATGTCTAACAGCCACCTAACTAGTCACACCGAGGTAGTGAGGCGCCCCAAGGATGTCTAACAACCACCTAACTAGTTACACCGAGGTAGTGAGGGGCCCCAAGGATGTCTAACAACCACCTAACTAGTTACACCGAGGTAGTGAGGCGCCCCAAGGATGTCTATAAACCACCTAACTAGTTACACCGAGGTAGTGAGGCGCCCCAAGTATGTCTAACAACCACCTAACTAGTTACACCGAGGTAGTGAGGCGCCCCAAGTATGTCTAACAACCACCTAACTAGTTACACCGAGGTAGTGAGGCGCCCCAAGGATGTCTAACAACCACCTCACTAGTTACACCGAGGTAGTGAGGCGTTCCAAGGATGTCTAACAACCACCTAACTAGTTACACCGAGGTAGTGAGGCGCCCCAAGGATGTCTAACAACCACCTAACTAGTTACACTGAGGAAACACCAGCGTCCCGGTAACCATTAATAACCATCTCTGTTCCTCCGGTCATCACAGCCTCATCCTCCAGTTACCCCACAGCCGACAGTCTGCATACAGTGGTTACCTCACAGCTGACTGCCTGCATACAGTGGCCAGTTATCTCACAGCTGACAGATACCAAGCAGTGGTTACCTCACAGCTGACTGCCTGCATACAGTGGTCAGTTATCTCGCACCCCCTTTATTTCAGGGGCATTGTGGAGTGCTGCTGTCAAATAAGGTATTTATTACGCCACTCCATACCCCTTCCCCTCTACGGTGCTGATGCTGCTCCCACTGAACACAGGCGAAGCCATCCCATGATGTCACAGCTGGGGGCATTGCAAGGAGCCCAGTGGTGAAGCCGCTTGAAGCTGAAAAGGAGGCATAGCACAGCAGAGACAGGAGCCAAGCCAATCAGCAGCTGTAGGTGTTCCCTATACCTTCCACAGCACAATCCCTGGTCTACACCCATTTTCGTGGTGGAGACAAGATACACCAGTACCCAAGAATCTAACTACTATAGTACTGCCCACTAAGTACAGGAATATAACTACTATAATACTGTCCCCTATGTACAAGAATATAACTGTTACAGTACTGCCCCGTATGTACAAGAATGCAACTACTATAATACTGTCTCATGTACAAGAATATAAGTACTAGAATACGGACTACTATGTACAAAGATTTTATTACTAGAATACTGCCCCCTATATAAAGTAATATAACTACTAGAATACTGTCTGTTACATACAAGAATATAACTAATATAATACTGCCCCCTATGTACAAGAATATAACTACTAAAATATAACTACGTAGAAGAATATAACTACTATAGAACTGCCCCTTATGTACAAAAATATAACTACTTTACTAATGTCTCCTATGTACAAGAATATTACTACTAGAATACTGTTCCCCCCCCTGTGTACAAGAATATAACTACTAGAATACTGTCCCCTATGTACAAGAATATAACTACTAGAATACTGTCTCCTAAGTACAAGAATATAACTACTAGAATACTGTCTGTTACATACAAGAATATAACTAATATAATACTGCCCGCTATGTACAAGAATATAACTACTACTATACTTTCACCTATTAGCAGGAATATATTTACTAGTATACTGTCTCTTATGCACAAGACTATAACTACTAGGATACTGTTCTCTATGTACAAGAATATAACTACTAGAATATTGTCCCCTATGTAGAAGAATGCAGCTACTAGAATATGGTCTACTATGTACAAAGATATAATTACTAGAACACTGCCATCTATGTACAGGAATATAACTACTATAATGCTGTCTCCTATGTAAAAGAATATAACTACAAGAATATTGTCTCCTATATACAATAATATAACTACTAGAATACTGTCTCCTATATACAATAATATAACTACTAGAATACTGTCTCCTATATACAAGAGTATAATTGCTATAGTAACAGGAAAATAACTGCTTGGATGATAATAATCATCGACTTGGCCTAAGAAGTTAAACGTACGGTATGCATTTTTTTTTTTTTGCCGCAGATAACTAACTATATCGCTATATATGCATCTATATATAGATAGATAATATATATATGTATATACACATATACACAGTCATTTAGCTGACATGTGGCTAAGCCGTATTGGACCGCAGTGCGAGATATGGGCAGCTGGTCCTTGAAGCTCCACCACAGATCGAGGGCGAGGCTGATCCAGGGCAGCAACAGTAAGTACTGGATGATAAGAGGCAGCGGATGCCAACAGAAGGCCAGGATATTGAATTTGGGAACTCCTCTCAGAGATGTTTCTCCATGTCGGTGGTTAACGCCCCACCTCTTCCCGATATTACAGTAATTTATTTACTAAATCACACAGTCATTAACTATCAATTGAAAACCCCAAACAACTGCGCAGCGGTTACGTTTTTTTAACCAGAATGTGTAAACCCAGCTTGAAACCTCATATATTTAATGGACATAATACGGACAACCTACAACACCATTGATTTGCATTGGTGTATTCATGTGTGCGGTGTTTTTCAGCATGTCTTATTTTATTCCATATTTACACACCAAAATTGCACATTCAAATCTATAGATGCATAAAAAAAACTATCCTACGGCTGTCAAATGCATATTCACTGCATTTATGCCAGAAGACCGTGTGAAGAAGAGCGGACATCAGTTGGGCCTTTTTTTTGCACAAGTGAAAAAAGCACAAATTACACACAGACCAAAATAGCATGCGCCCGTATGAATGAGCCCTAAAGCTGAGATCTCACTGTGGGGAGTTTTTAACTTATGAGATGCAAGGAAAAAAACACTGAAAACCCAGAAATAAAACATACTGTTTTATAACATACATGCATTGTACAAGCTTAACCAGTGATAATCAGTCCTTGCACTATCATCATTTACATTCATATATATATATATATATATATATATATATATATATATTGTAATGGAGCGACATGGGCCCTTTAATTTAGCTCTTGTGAGACAAGACATAACAGTTATCCTCTGTGTAGTGCAGTGAAGTGGGCGGAGCTTGAAGTGGGCGGAGCTTCCAGAAGAAAAAGTGGCAGTTGGTCAGTCAGACGCCATCTTGAAGCCAGATGAGAACTGTTGCTGCTGCTGACAAGAAGCTAACCCTACTGGATTGGATTTTGCCAGGAACAGCTGGAGAAGCCAGAAGAGGAGAAATGGTGACAGTGGCAGATGAAGAAGAAAGAAGAGGCAACAGAAAGTCATAGTCCAAGGAGATCTATCCTGTAGCAAAGACCAGGCAGACAAAGAGCGCAGCGGAGACCCAACTAGGGGCCCAATACGTTGGATTGGAGGACAGAAGGAACAGACATTAAGGACTGGATTATTACCTGATAGGACCAGTGATCTGCAGCTGTCCGCGGGGAAGCCAGTGCCGGCCGCAGCGTCAGCCTCAAGGAGCGCCAGCGAGGGGGTCACCTGGAGCCGTAAGCAACCAAGTCACACAAAGATTAGCAGTCATTTAATTCACAGTTTAATGTTATAGATTTTGTCTTGCATTTTGGGTGGACTTGCCGCAGATTTCACACTTTGGATTCAAAAAGGTGAAATCTGCAGCACATAGTTAACCTGCTGCGGATATAAAGTCCACAGCGTATCCCTCGGGGAGATCGTCTGCACTCTGCGGGGGAGATTTGCTAAACTCTCATCCCCATGGCTTATATTGTAAATGCTGCTGATTCACCTTGCGCAAAGTCCACACCGAAAATCATTCTTGTCCCATGTGATATACCCTAATGCTCCAGGAGGATTTGGACGATTAGGCCTCCTTCCCACGGACAGATTTCCGCCACATAATATGCGGCAAAAATCCGCCGCGTTGCCCGCAGCTATTAGGTTCTATTGAACCTAATAGCTCAATGCTCATGGTGCGGAATTCCGCACCGTGAAATCTCCCGTCCTCACCCGCGGCATGCTCTATTTGCCGCGGGTGTACACGCGGCCGGCTTCCATTGCAGTCAATGGAAGCCTTCCGCTCACACTATCTTCCGCTGTAGCACAGCGGAAGATAGCGTGAAATCGCCTCTCCGCCCATCGCCGCCGCGCGTCATATGACATGGCCGGCCGCGTCATGCGACGCTGTGGGCGTGTCTTGTGACGTGGCCGGCGTGTCACATGACGATGCGTGCTCGTCACGCCGAAGCGTCATGCGGGACCCAGAACACCAGATTCGCTGATAAGTATGGGGTCTCTGGGGGGCGCCATGACGGGCTTCGCTGTGGAATATTCCGCGGCGAAGCCCTTCACGGCCGTGTGCAGGCGGCCTAATTCTACATGTAGTATATTGGTGTGACTATTATATACAGAACAATAATATATGTATACACACACACTGAATAGCCATTGAGACTTGAAATAATAAAGTTAAAAGGGTTTTCCAATTCGGTGACATTTTTTGAAAATCGATCGATCAGTGGGGGTCCTACTGCTGGGAACCCCCTCCCATTGATCATCAGAATAATGGCTTTAAAGACGTTCAAATGGCCACCTTTAGCAGTCCTACTGCAATAAATGGAGCAGCAGTGTGTATGTACAGCCAACGCTCAATTAATTCTGCCAACTTCAGCACTACCATTGTGGTGATTGGTGGGGATGCCGGCAGTCGGACCCTCACCGATCTATCAGGTATCACCTATCCAGAGAACAGAAAGAGGAAACATGAAAAACGTCACCGAACCAGAAAACCCTTTAATATAGAAATATGACATTGCTGTATTTTCCTCAAATGGGCCGATACACAAGTAACGATTTCCTACTGAGTTATTTGGCCTATATGGTATTCATTGAGGACCCTTATCTATTTCATGTTTATCTAAGGAAACGGTTCTATAAGGAGCAGTCAGTCCACAATAGACTAATATGTAGGTGTAAGTAGTGATCGTTATTCCTCAATGACTGAAGCGCTTGTAGTGATGACATACGGGTCATTGGGGCTTTATTATAGATATTGGTAGAAATTACATCTCTGGAAATTACACAACTAAAATGCTGGTTATTTCATTAACCCCTTCATAATAAAGGTTGTACATGTTTGGGAGCCAAGCCCGCTCCAAGCACGGAGGGTGCCCAATGTGTTACATAGCAGACATCCACCTTCAGGGATCAGATGCCAGCTGCTTAACTTATTTCACACTCAATGATGAACGTGGCATCTAAGCCGTTAGAGGGAATCCCTCCATCCCTCCCCAGCAACACAACTGTAGGGTGGCTATGGGTTACTATGGTAACCCAAGGCCTAGTTAATGCTACTGGGACTAGTGTATATTAAGGCCTTTTAAGTCTCAACAGTGAAAAGGTGTAATATATATAAGTATTGCAGTGTTTTCTGTCAGCAATCGCATGTTCCAGTCCCCCAATGGGACTAAAAAGTGTTTAATAACATTTTTAAAATAAAATATATTGAAAAGTTAAAAACCTCTCACATATATCTAGACAATAAATAAATATAATTGCTGTGACACAGTAGAAAGGATCACAGCACTACAGACATTACGTCATGTAAGTGTTGCAGGTTGTTCATATATTGTACATACCTACACAGTATTTGAATGGAAGAAGTCCGAAGTAGAAAACAGCCACAAATAAGGTAAGCTGCCAAAATGAACATTTCTTTCCTGTCTAAAGTTTATGGCGCTGTATGTATAAGAAGCGCTTTATGTACTTGTCCATTCCATATGGTATGCAGAATAATGTGCCCGGTTACAACAAACCTGTCAAGTCACCCAAATTCAGGGCTGCCAACCGTCCATAAATTCATGAACAGTTGACAAAAACTGGGTGCTATTTTTCTATCCCAAAAAAAAGCAACGTTCATTAATTTTCAGCTTTCATTTCTGAATTTGCACAGTGCGCATGTGCCAACATGGTTCCACTACTGCAGCCGACAGGAAAGGAAAGAGGATGTGACAAGAGAGGGGGGGATCTCATTCACCCAATCCCCACTCTCTTTAACCCCTTAAGGACATGACGTATTTTGGGCATATGGATGCCCACTTGTCAAAACTCATATTTTTTTTAATTTCTCTGATGACTTGAGGGCTTCTTTTACTTGCAAGGCGAAATGTAGTTTTTATTAGTACCATGTTTAGTGAAAAAATACCATATTTTGTAAATCTTAACTTTTTGGAGAGCAAAGAGAGAAAACACGTCAATTCTGCCATTGTTTCTTTTACAGCATTAATCATGCGGCATAATACATTTTTTATGAGAGTCAGTTCAATTATGACGATAACAAATTCTTATTTTTTTAGCTTTTCCACTTTTCCGCAATATTTCATTTCTACATCGCTGCAAAGTCCCATAACGTTTTTTCTGTCATGTTTGGAGCTCTGTGAGGGCTTGCTGTTAGCGTGACAAGATGTAGTTAATATTGGTTACCATTTTGGGGTACTGCTTTTTTAATCACTTCTATTGCGTTTTTGGGAGGCAAAAAGAAAATACCGTATATACCGGCGTATAAGACGACTTTTGAACCCCGAAAAATCTGCTCTGAAGTCGGGGGTCGTCTTATGCGCCGGTAATACAAAAAAAAAAAATGGTAAAAAAAAAAAATCATTACTCACCTCCCCCGGCGTTCTGTCGCGCTCCGGCAGGATGTCGCTCGCTCCTCGTCCCCGGCGCAGCATTGATTTCTGAATGCGGGGCTTGAAATCCCCGCTTCCAGAAAGCTAATACACACGCCGTCAGCCAGTTACAGCCATTCAATGACAGCATTGAATGGCTGTGATTGGCTAAAACACACGTGGCTTGAGCCAATCACACTATTCAATGACATCATTGAATGGCTGTGATTGGCTGAAGGCGCACGTGTGTTAGCAATCACACCCATTCAATGATGTCATTGAATAATTTTTTAACTTTTTTTTTTTTGTCCCTTTAGGGGACTTCCACAGGGACCCATCAGGACCCCCTGATCACATTCCGGGGGTCTGATGGTGACAGCCCTTTACATGCTGTAGTGACAGCCCTTTACATGCTGCAGTCACATAGACTGCAGCATGTAAAGGGTTAACACAGCAGAGATCGGAGGTTTTCTCTGATCTCTGCTTTAAGAGCTGGTACCTAGCTGTCCTCTGATAGCCAAGCACCAAGCTCTCCCTGTCACAGAGACCATCGGCTTGCTTCTGACAAGCCGATGGTCTCTATGGCAACCTGTAAACAAATCAGGACATTGCCGATATGCCGGCAATATCTTCTGCTGCTTTTTCAAAGCCCTTGCTTTCTTCTTTGTGGGTCTGTGCAGGCAGAGCACAGTGTCACAGCTTGTGGCATTGTGCTCTGCAGCTTCCATAGTGATACATAGCCCGGAAGATTTCCGGGCTGTCACTATGAGCAGTGGAGCTCGTCCCGGAAAATTTCCGGGCGTGCCACTCAAGGGGTTAAACGTTTCATTTTTTTCCCCCTTCATTTTCCTGTAGGGGATTTGAATCATAATGCGAATAATCGCTATTAAAAGGCATTGTAGGACTTCCGTAACGCAATGCCTTATTGATTGTAATAGCGATCATAGGCAATGGCAAGACGGGACACCAGTATCTGGCATGCTGTTGCCATAGCAACTCATCACCCGGCTGCAATTACATTGCGGGGGGCCAATAATGTCACGAATAGAGCGCCCGCCCTCTGTAAACCCTATTCATACCGTGATCTAAATAGATAGTGGCTTATAGGGGGTTAAAAGCAAAGATTAATGTTAATTGTTCTCAGGTGTTGCAACGCATGATATAAGTTTATGTCCTGGTGCATTAAGTAGCATGCTGCCATGACGTAAACTTACTTCATACAATGTTGATGTTAACCAACAGGAATCAGAGAAGCATGCCATTACCTCACTATCTGAAGAAAATGGTACACTCACCTGCTCTATACAGAACAAGCCGTTCATTTGTTTCAAAAAACAACTAAAATACCCACTTATCTTTCCATAAAGAGAGGCCCTACGTGGGACAGACCGGCCGAGAGGCCCTACGTGGGACAGACCGGCCGAGAGGCCCTACGTGGGACAGACCGGCCGAGAGGCCCTACGTGGGACAGACCGGCCGAGAGGCCCTACGTGGGACAGACCGGCCGAGAGGCCCTACGTGGGACAGACCGGCCGAGAGGCCCTACGTGGGACAGACCGGCCGAGAGGCCCTACGTGGGACAGACCGGCCGAGAGGCCCTACGTGGGACAGACCGGCCGAGAGGCCCTACGTGGGACAGACCGGCCGAGAGGCCCTACGTGGGACAGACCGGCCGAGAGGCCCTACGTGGGACAGACCGGCCGAGAGGCCCTACGTGGGACAGACCGGCCGAGAGGCCCTACGTGGGACAGACCGGCCGAGAGGCCCTACGTGGGACAGACCGGCCGAGAGGCCCTACGTGGGACAGACCGGCCGAGAGGCCCTACGTGGGACAGACCGGCCGAGAGGCCCTACGTGGGACAGACCGGCCGAGAGGCCCTACGTGGGACAGACCGGCCGAGAGGCCCTACGTGGGACAGACCGGCCGAGAGGCCCTACGTGGGACAGACCGGCCGAGAGGCCCTACGTGGGACAGACCGGCCGAGAGGCCCTACGTGGGACAGACCGGCCGAGAGGCCCTACGTGGGACAGACCGGCCGAGAGGCCCTACGTGGGACAGACCGGCCGAGAGGCCCTACGTGGGACAGACCGGCCGAGAGGCCCTACGTGGGACAGACCGGCCGAGAGGCCCTACGTGGGACAGACCGGCCGAGAGGCCCTACGTGGGACAGACCGGCCGAGAGGCCCTACGTGGGACAGACCGGCCGAGAGGCCCTACGTGGGACAGACCGGCCGAGAGGCCCTACGTGGGACAGACCGGCCGAGAGGCCCTACGTGGGACAGACCGGCCGAGAGGCCCTACGTGGGACAGACCGGCCGAGAGGCCCTACGTGGGACAGACCGGCCGAGAGGCCCTACGTGGGACAGACCGGCCGAGAGGCCCTACGTGGGACAGACCGGCCGAGAGGCCCTACGTGGGACAGACCGGCCGAGAGGCCCTACGTGGGACAGACCGGCCGAGAGGCCCTACGTGGGACAGACCGGCCGAGAGGCCCTACGTGGGACAGACCGGCCGAGAGGCCCTACGTGGGACAGACCGGCCGAGAGGCCCTACGTGGGACAGACCGGCCGAGAGGCCCTACGTGGGACAGACCGGCCGAGAGGCCCTACGTGGGACAGACCGGCCGAGAGGCCCTACGTGGGACAGACCGGCCGAGAGGCCCTACGTGGGACAGACCGGCCGAGAGGCCCTACGTGGGACAGACCGGCCGAGAGGCCCTACGTGGGACAGACCGGCCGAGAGGCCCTACGTGGGACAGACCGGCCGAGAGGCCCTACGTGGGACAGACCGGCCGAGAGGCCCTACGTGGGACAGACCGGCCGAGAGGCCCTACGTGGGACAGACCGGCCGAGAGGCCCTACGTGGGACAGACCGGCCGAGAGGCCCTACGTGGGACAGACCGGCCGAGAGGCCCTACGTGGGACAGACCGGCCGAGAGGCCCTACGTGGGACAGACCGGCCGAGAGGCCCTACGTGGGACAGACCGGCCGAGAGGCCCTACGTGGGACAGACCGGCCGAGAGGCCCTACGTGGGACAGACCGGCCGAGAGGCCCTACGTGGGACAGACCGGCCGAGAGGCCCTACGTGGGACAGACCGGCCGAGAGGCCCTACGTGGGACAGACCGGCCGAGAGGCCCTACGTGGGACAGACCGGCCGAGAGGCCCTACGTGGGACAGACCGGCCGAGAGGCCCTACGTGGGACAGACCGGCCGAGAGGCCCTACGTGGGACAGACCGGCCGAGAGGCCCTACGTGGGACAGACCGGCCGAGAGGCCCTACGTGGGACAGACCGGCCGAGAGGCCCTACGTGGGACAGACCGGCCGAGAGGCCCTACGTGGGACAGACCGGCCGAGAGGCCCTACGTGGGACAGACCGGCCGAGAGGCCCTACGTGGGACAGACCGGCCGAGAGGCCCTACGTGGGACAGACCGGCCGAGAGGCCCTACGTGGGACAGACCGGCCGAGAGGCCCTACGTGGGACAGACCGGCCGAGAGGCCCTACGTGGGACAGACCGGCCGAGAGGCCCTACGTGGGACAGACCGGCCGAGAGGCCCTACGTGGGACAGACCGGCCGAGAGGCCCTACGTGGGACAGACCGGCCGAGAGGCCCTACGTGGGACAGACCGGCCGAGAGGCCCTACGTGGGACAGACCGGCCGAGAGGCCCTACGTGGGACAGACCGGCCGAGAGGCCCTACGTGGGACAGACCGGCCGAGAGGCCCTACGTGGGACAGACCGGCCGAGAGGCCCTACGTGGGACAGACCGGCCGAGAGGCCCTACGTGGGACAGACCGGCCGAGAGGCCCTACGTGGGACAGACCGGCCGAGAGGCCCTACGTGGGACAGACCGGCCGAGAGGCCCTACGTGGGACAGACCGGCCGAGAGGCCCTACGTGGGACAGACCGGCCGAGAGGCCCTACGTGGGACAGACCGGCCGAGAGGCCCTACGTGGGACAGACCGGCCGAGAGGCCCTACGTGGGACAGACCGGCCGAGAGGCCCTACGTGGGACAGACCGGCCGAGAGGCCCTACGTGGGACAGACCGGCCGAGAGGCCCTACGTGGGACAGACCGGCCGAGAGGCCCTACGTGGGACAGACCGGCCGAGAGGCCCTACGTGGGACAGACCGGCCGAGAGGCCCTACGTGGGACAGACCGGCCGAGAGGCCCTACGTGGGACAGACCGGCCGAGAGGCCCTACGTGGGACAGACCGGCCGAGAGGCCCTACGTGGGACAGACCGGCCGAGAGGCCCTACGTGGGACAGACCGGCCGAGAGGCCCTACGTGGGACAGACCGGCCGAGAGGCCCTACGTGGGACAGACCGGCCGAGAGGCCCTACGTGGGACAGACCGGCCGAGAGGCCCTACGTGGGACAGACCGGCCGAGAGGCCCTACGTGGGACAGACCGGCCGAGAGGCCCTACGTGGGACAGACCGGCCGAGAGGCCCTACGTGGGACAGACCGGCCGAGAGGCCCTACGTGGGACAGACCGGCCGAGAGGCCCTACGTGGGACAGACCGGCCGAGAGGCCCTACGTGGGACAGACCGGCCGAGAGGCCCTACGTGGGACAGACCGGCCGAGAGGCCCTACGTGGGACAGACCGGCCGAGAGGCCCTACGTGGGACAGACCGGCCGAGAGGCCCTACGTGGGACAGACCGGCCGAGAGGCCCTACGTGGGACAGACCGGCCGAGAGGCCCTACGTGGGACAGACCGGCCGAGAGGCCCTACGTGGGACAGACCGGCCGAGAGGCCCTACGTGGGACAGACCGGCCGAGAGGCCCTACGTGGGACAGACCGGCCGAGAGGCCCTACGTGGGACAGACCGGCCGAGAGGCCCTACGTGGGACAGACCGGCCGAGAGGCCCTACGTGGGACAGACCGGCCGAGAGGCCCTACGTGGGACAGACCGGCCGAGAGGCCCTACGTGGGACAGACCGGCCGAGAGGCCCTACGTGGGACAGACCGGCCGAGAGGCCCTACGTGGGACAGACCGGCCGAGAGGCCCTACGTGGGACAGACCGGCCGAGAGGCCCTACGTGGGACAGACCGGCCGAGAGGCCCTACGTGGGACAGACCGGCCGAGAGGCCCTACGTGGGACAGACCGGCCGAGAGGCCCTACGTGGGACAGACCGGCCGAGAGGCCCTACGTGGGACAGACCGGCCGAGAGGCCCTACGTGGGACAGACCGGCCGAGAGGCCCTACGTGGGACAGACCGGCCGAGAGGCCCTACGTGGGACAGACCGGCCGAGAGGCCCTACGTGGGACAGACCGGCCGAGAGGCCCTACGTGGGACAGACCGGCCGAGAGGCCCTACGTGGGACAGACCGGCCGAGAGGCCCTACGTGGGACAGACCGGCCGAGAGGCCCTACGTGGGACAGACCGGCCGAGAGGCCCTACGTGGGACAGACCGGCCGAGAGGCCCTACGTGGGACAGACCGGCCGAGAGGCCCTACGTGGGACAGACCGGCCGAGAGGCCCTACGTGGGACAGACCGGCCGAGAGGCCCTACGTGGGACAGACCGGCCGAGAGGCCCTACGTGGGACAGACCGGCCGAGAGGCCCTACGTGGGACAGACCGGCCGAGAGGCCCTACGCGGGACCCCATATATTAAAAAAATTATGTACTATACTCACTTTTCTCTTTTTCTTTTTAGAGGCCGCCCCCAGCGCCATCCAATACAGAGGCCGCCCCCAGCGCCATCCAACACAGAGGCCGCCCCCAGCGCCATCCAACACAGAAGCCGCCACCCGCTGCACCCAAGACAGAAGCCGCCACCAGCTGCAGCCAAGACAGAAGCCGCCACCAGCTGCACCCAAGACAGAAGCCGCCACCAGCTGCACCCAAGACAGAAGCCGCCACCAGCTCCATAGTTTAAGACAGCGGTCCCCAACTCCAGTCCTCAGGGACCACCAACAGGTCATGTTTTCAGGATATCCTATGGCAAGAACAGCTGTGGCAATGTCTGAGGCTCCGGCAATAATTACATCACCTGTGCAACACTGAGGAAATCCTGAAAACATGACCTGTTGGCGGTCCCTGAGGACTGGAGTTGGGGAACACTGGTTTAAAAGACTCTGTTCCTGCAAAAGCTTGCATACAGAGACAGTGTTGTTTAATAGTAAAGCAAGCATAGTCAAAGTAGTTGAAACTGTTCCAAGTTTGTGACTGTACCACTAATTCAGCTGTCAAATAAAGACCTTTATTTTACTGCAATGTGTGTTGTTGTTAAATCTACCTACACACGCTTTCAGTAGTAGTCTGTGACCTGGTTCTTAATTTGAACTAGGGGCCCTCTAGACTCTGAATTGAGGACATATCCTCTGGCAGGCCTCAATGCAAGATTCTGCAAGGCTACCCATTGTATAGATTAGCACAGCACTCTTTCTGTAGCTCTTATTGAAGAAAAAAGAGGCTACTGATACAGCATAAGGGCTTATTCAGATGTGCGTAAATCAGCCAGGTTTTCATGCCCAGCAGTACACTGAGCTCCCGCTCCCTCGCCACTCTTTGCAATGGGAGGGATGGGGTGGAGCTAAATTCCACCCTGCCCCTTCTATTGCAAATAGTGGCGAGGGGCGTAGAGGGGGCAAGAGCTCAGTGCACTGCTTCTGGCCTGGCCCACTTCCTCCCCCTGCAGAGAGGAACAGCGTATATCAGCCGGGCGTGAAAACCCCACCGATATACGCACGTCTGAATAAGCCCTAACACCGTGCACTGTGCTGCTTCCTTAACTCCCAGACTTTTGATAACAGTGTAGTGTTGGTCTGTGCCGTTTCCTTAGCCGCCATTTACTTCAATGAGATTAACAAAAACAGCCCTGTATTAAGCACTCAGTTCTCCTCTTTGACTGGTAAAATGCCGATCCAATACTCCCCTCTGCATAGGGTTTGTGTTGACAGTCTGCATTCAACCCGTTTACAGAAAATCAGACTACGGCAGCCAATCAGAGACCTCAGTGCTCGAATGCTGAGATCTGATTGGCTCCATCTGCCTGTGACATTCCATACACAGGCCGACTGCAGCCTGTCCACACTGCATTAGAGAGAAGACTGACGGATGTGACACTGCAGCTGCACAAACCTGGGAGAAGGGGCTATACATTATTTCTATGTAATATATATTTTTTTGCATTGTGAGCAGGAATATAAATGGAACCTGTCACGTCCCCACCGCACCATAGACAAAGTTAGTGCACCATTAGGGGATGTGACCGAGTCAGACGATGTATTATATATACTCACCGATCCCCATGATCCAGTGAAGAGTCTCATACATGTGCTCTCCAACAGACGTGTATGGGAGTGTGCATGCACAGGACTCGGAAAAGAATCGGAATTTCGTGCCATGCGTTGTCTTCAGAGGGGGCATCGTGAGAGTTTCTAAAAAATACTATATCTGGCTCCCTGTCACGTGTCTCAACAGCACCATAACTTTGTTTATGGCGCTGTGGGGACTAGACAGGTTTTCTGTAAAAAAAAAAACAAAAAAAACTAAGTGACAAGCTATGCTGTTATTGCGCAATAGAAGAATAAAGAAAAATCTTCTACATAGTTGGCATCACTGTAATTGTACTGAGAATAAAGGTAACACATTATTGCCACTCGTTACTGTAGAATTTAAAATGCAAAATAAAAAGCAACACTTCTGGTTGTCTGAAAAAAGTGACAAAGTTGGCCTGGTAAGTAGTAGGAGATAAGTGCTTTGGTAATTGCCTCCGTTCAAACCGTCTATCCCATTTTTGGAGCAGAGCGACCAAAGTAAGGTCTCTTACACACTGGCGATAGGTTTTCTAGTGAGTGGAAATGCATGATTATGAAACCAATGTTTTTCAATGGTTTCTTTCTCATTTGCTGTATTTACTCAAGCCTCCGTGCGATACAAAAAAACTTGCAATATCACCCATTGTTTTTTATGGGGCCGGGGCCCCATTAAAATCAATAGGAGAAGATCGCACAACAGTCTTGGAATCCCCCATAGCGAGGGGAGAGAGCGGGCGGAGCTACACGGGATCTCTGACATATCTTGAAGAGATATGGGGCGCTGCTAAAGGGCTTTCTCAGGGTTTAGCTGAGAGAAGGGTGAGGCTAGAGGGATTCTCATAGTGATTCTTGTCTAGCAAAGAGAGAAGGCAGGGCTAGCGGGAGGATCCCGCTAACCCTACCCCCTCTCTTGGCCACAGATTGAATTACTATATCACTAGAAAAGTAAAGTTATGGGGGAAGAATTTACTAATACTGGAATTTGTTACAAACCTTGGCACAAAATGCCCCAAATTTATTAAGGGCTCAGGCCCATGGGCTATGTGTAAAACACGAGTTTAACTACAGAGGCCCCTCCCTCATATAAGTAGACCAAAGTATTATAAACACCGCATGTAAGTAGGGGGTCACTGTTATAGATTTTGCATCGGGGCCCAAGAGCTTCTAGTTACGCCTCTGCTTGTGACCAGAGAGCTGGCACAGACCGCGTATGGCACTGCACATGCCCGCGTATCATTTTTTATCTTGACTTTAGTAAAGCATTTGACAAAGTATCTCATACTATACTTATTGAAAAAAATGACCAAATATGGGATTAACAAGGCAACTGTTAGGTGGATTCACAACTGGCTGAGTGATTGTACTCAAAGAGTGGTCATAAATGGCTGCACATCCAAGTAGAAGAATGTATCAAGTGGGGTACCACAAGGCTCTGTCCTAGGCCCAGTGTTGTTCAACATTTTTATAAATGATCTGGAGGAGGGAATTGATGCGAAACTGATCAAATTTTCTGATGACACAAAGCTAGGAGGGATAGCTAACACTAGGGAAGAGAGGGAGTATTCAAAAAGATCTAGAAAAGCTTGAACAGTGGGTGGCGACTAACGGAATGGTATTTAACAAGGAGAAATGCAAAGTCCTACATCTAGGCAATAAAAATGAAAAAAGCACATACAGAATGGGAGGAATTGGGCTAAGCAGCACATGTGAAAGAGACTTGTGTATACGAATAGATCATAGACTGAACATGAGTCAACAATATGATGCAGCAGTCAAAAAGGCAAACACAATTCTGGGATGTATTAAGAGAAGCATAGAATCTAGATCATGTGAGGTAATTATCCCCCTCTACTCTTCCTTGGTCAGACCTCATCTGGAATACTGTGTCCAGTTCTGGGCACCCCACTTTAAAAAAGACATAGACAAACTGGAGCAAGTCCAAAGAAGAGTTACCAGGATGGTGGAATACTGTGTCCAGTTCTGGGCACCCCACTTTAAAAAAGACAGACAAACTGGAGCAAGTCCAAAGAAGAGTTACCAGGATGGTGAGCGGTCTGCAAATCATGTCCTATAAAGAACAGTTAAAGGATCTGGGAATGTTTAACTTGCAAAAAAGAAGGCTGAGAGGAGACCTAATAGCCTTCTACAACTATCTGAAGGGTTGCCACAGTGCAGAGGTATCAGCCCTATTCTCATTTGCACAAGGAAAGACCAGAAGCAATGGGATAAAACTGAAAGGGAGGACACACAAATTAGATATTAGAAAAAAACTTTCTGACAGTGAGGGGAATCAATGAGTGGAAGAGGTTACCACGGGAGGTGGCGAGTTTCCCTTCAATGGAAGTGTTCAAACAAAGGCTGGACAAATATCTGTCTGGGATGATTTAGTGAATCCTGCACTGAGCAGGGAGTTGGACCCAATGACCTGGGAGGTCCCTTCCAACTCTATGAGTCTATGAGTATCACACAGACATGCAGGGATGCATATGAAAATGCTACACATACACAATGTATTGCATAGCAGGGTCATACAAGCAGGACAGACCCATCAGCAGTCTATGCACTGGTCTTACCACTCTTGTCTGCTCCAGTCTTAAAGCCATCACTCACTAGTACTCCTCTGTGCTAGCAGGGCCATACTAGCAGCACAACCCCATCAGACATCTCTGCAGTGGTCTTACCCCTCTTGTCTGCTCCAGTCTTACAGCCATAACTCAGTAGTACTCCTCCATGCTAGCAGGGTCATACTAGCAGCACAGCCCCATCAGCAGTCTATGCCCCGTTCTTACCCCTCTTGTCTGCTTCAGTCTTACAGGCATCACTCAGTAGTACTCCTCCGTGCTAGCAGGGCCATACTAGCAGCACAGCCACATCAGCAGTCTATGCCCTGGTCTTACCCCTTTTGTCTGCTCCAGTCTTACAGGCATCACTCAGTAGTACTCCTCCGTGCTAGCAGGGCCATACTAGCAGCACAGCCACATCAGCAGTCTATGCCCTGGTCTTACCCCTTTTGTCTGCTCCAGTCTTACAGCAATCACTCACTAGTACTCCTATAGAAAGAGCCAGCTCTTCTCACCTGGTCAGTCAGAGCAGCAGGTGTAATTCTTGGGATGGAATGAGGGTGGGGGATCCTCCCAACTCTTCCCCAAGCGGCTTCAGGACCCTCTCCATGCTGGACTGGGACAGAACACCGTTTTCTTCTATGTTTAAACACTATGGGGCTGATTTATTAAGACCAATAACAGTAACCATGAATGTAACTTTGTGTCCTGTGGCATTAAGGGGTTAAGAGGTTTATGCCACTTAATAGATGTGTCTTGGATGGCTCATGT
Organism: Eleutherodactylus coqui; assembly: GCF_035609145.1. Classification (NCBI taxonomy): domain Eukaryota; kingdom Metazoa; phylum Chordata; class Amphibia; order Anura; family Eleutherodactylidae; genus Eleutherodactylus; species Eleutherodactylus coqui. The sequence continues at coordinate 1,872,106 of NW_027102295.1, read as the reverse complement.
GCCAGAAGAAGAAATCTTTACCAGCTATGAGGAAGTTCCCTGGTGTAAATTCTACTAAATATAGTAGGTGCCCCCACCTACCTCTCTCAAAGTGTGGAGTGTGGTTCAAAAATCCCAAAAGTTACAAGTCTTAGTGCTGGCTATATTTGTGCACAAAATTAGCTACTTATTTTTTCCCAACATTTGTCCAAGTTGCCACCCCGCCATAACATCATTTTTTCTCATAATTAAAATTGCCAGTAAAAAATTATTCCCCACACCGGCCTCTAGATGTAATTACTGTCCAGGCCGGTCATTTACCAGCAGGGTGGCAACCCTAGTAATGAATGGGGCATACTGGGAGATGAGGGGACAGTAATGAATGTGACACATGGGGAGATGAGGGGACAGTAATGAATGTGACACATGGGGAGATGAGGGGACAGTAATGAATGTGACACATGGGGAGATGAGGGGACAGTAATGAATGTGACACATGGGGAGATGAGGGGACAGTAATTAATGTGACTCATGGGGAGATGGGGGGACAACAAGGATATGTTCACAAGGTGGATTCCACCTGGAATTCCATTCTGCTGCAGTTTTTGCCGTGAATCCACACGTGGATGTAGCCATCAGTGGGCTAAATTTGCGAGCAAATGTTTGTGACGTGCATTCAAGAATAGAAGTCGTATGTTACTTCTTCATGCGGACCCATGCAAAAACGTGTCAGACATTCAGTACGCGGATTTTACCCATTGACAGAGCTAAATCCGCATATTGATCAAGAGCAAAAGCCTAATAAATGTGTCACACATGGAGATGAGAGGGCAGTAATGAATGTGACATAAATAGTATAAGATAGAGAGTGCCCCCATTGTGCCAGACAGACTACCATCATAAATAGTGCCAGACAGAGAATGCCTCCATATATAGTATCAGATGGAATGCCTTATAGTGACCCATAGAGAGCGACCCAATAAATAGTGCGAGATAGCGAATGTCACCCTAGTGCTACACAGAGTGCCCTCATAAATAGTATCAGATGGAGAGTGTCCCCACAAATAGTGCTAGACAGAGCGCCCCCATAAGCAGTGTCAGAATTCCTCTATAATGTAGGCAGTCAGCATTCCCCATGAACAGTGTCCGCCAAATAACGTCCCCGCAAAGAGCAGCCCCATAACCAGTGCCTGACAGTGACCCTGCAAAAACTATTAGCCAGTAAACAGTTCTAGCCCAACAACAGGCCCGTTCACAATATCAGGGCACTGCACAGACCAAGCCACAGAGTGCCCACATTAACAGTGCCATGTAAGAGAACTGGAGGCAGGTTCATACGGATGGATATCTCATCATTGTCTGATTAGTGAGGGGTCCGCTGTTGGGACCCCTACCATTCCCACACCTTGCTGTAAAGGAAGTGCAGCTGTATTCACCAGCATTATGGCAAGGAAAAAGCTAAAGAGGCAGTTGGGCCGTTACCCGGGGGGTGCAGACATCCATGGATATCACATAGCATCAGATATCACATAATATGCCATCAATGACATTATGTGTTGGGTAGGATTATCCCTTCAAATGCAGTTTAATAAGCAGACACTAGAGGGAGGCAATGAGCCAACATAGTTAATACACTACATAGCTGTGCCATCTATAGACATCAATATCCTCCTCATCTAGGTTCTTACGTTTTGGCACATGTGGACGATAGTGATTATCATCCATATGTAAAGAGACCTTCCTCAAAGGGTTTTCTTAATGGCCAATTTTTGGTTTTACACTTTTGTGTTTTTCTCCCCATTAAAAAAAAACCATAACTTATTTATTTGTCCGGCAACATAACCATCTGAGGGCTTGTTTTTTGCGGACAAGTTGTAGGTTTCAATGGCATCATTTAATGTACCCCATAAAGTACTGAAAAGCTTTTAAAAATTTCTAAGTGGGCTGAAATGCAAAAAAAACCCCGCCATTTTTTGGAAGGGAAGGGGTTACAGTAAACAACCTGCAGCTAAAATGGAATGTTGGCTTTATTTTGTTAGAATGATTACAACAATATCACATGTATCTAGTTTATTTTTAAAATGAATATATAAAATATATTTTTTCTGTCACCATCTTCTGACACCATCCCTTTTTCATTTTTCTATCAAGTTGGTTGTTTAAAGGCTTTCTTTTTTGGGGGGGGGGGGGGGGGGTGAAGGGGGACTCTAGTTTCTATTGACACCATTTTGGGGTATGTACGGATTTTTAATCGCTTTCTATAATATTTTTTTCTTGGAAATAAAAGTGCACTTTTTGTACGATGTATCCTTTTTCTAATGGTGTTAGCCGTGCGGCAAAAATAATACACTCTTTGTCAAAAAAAAAAATCAAGCAGCTAGAATTAGTTGTCGTTTTACTACAAAACCCGCCATGCAGTTATATCTCCGGCAGATATGCAAATAATTATAGTGGTGGCATGATTAGATGAACAGTCCTGCCAGCTGTGGCCTCTTTCACACGGGCTACAAAATTGCCACTACAAAACGCATGTATGTGAAGTCCATGGTTTCCAATGGGTTCTTTCAGGCTACAAAGCATCTCATGTGAAAGAACCCAATGGACACCATGGGCTTCACATACATGCATTTTGTAGCCCATGTGAAGGAGGCCTTAAAGGGGTGGTCTCGCGAAACCAAGTGGGGTTATACACTTCCGTATGGCCATATTAATGCACTTTGTAATGTACATTGTGCATTAAATATGAGCCATACAGAAGTTATTCCACTTACCTGCTCCGTTGCTAGCGTCCTCGTCTCCATGGTTCCGTCTAAATTCGCTGGCAGCTTGCTTTTTTAGACGCGCTTGCGCAGTCCGGTCTTCTCCATTCAGCACGAGCCGCTTCAGTGTGCTCCCCGCTACAGCTCTTCTGCGCATGCGCAGACGAGCTGTCACTGCTCGGGAGCGCGCTGCAGCGGCCATTCTGTACCTTCCTCTGTTAGAGGAAGGTGCAGAAAGTGGAGCTGCCCAGCGGAGAAGCCCAGCCCAGCAGCCCCGAGAAGCCTCCCAGGTAAGTGATTTGTCGGGGGGGGGGGGCTGCCGCTGCGCCGGGGGGGGGCTGCCGCTGTGATGGGGGAACTAGCGCTAGGCCGAGGGGGGCTGCCGCTAGGCCGGGGGGGGCTGCCGCTGCGATGGGGGGGCTGTCGCTAGGCCGGGGGGGGGGGGGGGGGCTGCCGCTAGGCCGCGGGAACTAGCGCTGGGCTCCGGAACCTAGCGCTGGGCTCCGGGGCCTTCACCTGGGCTGAGGGTCTAGCGCTGGGGAGCCGGGGGCTAGCGCCGGTTACCTGCTGCCTGGCGGTGGGCGTCTGGTCGGCGGCTGCGGGGCGTCTGGTCGGCGGCTGCGATGCGTCCGGTTGCCATGGAGACACAGCTGGCGGCGTCTCGGGAGCGCGCACGTCGGGCTGCAGCGAGCGACGGGGAAAGAGCCGGCGGCCATCTTGAGGAAACTTTTATAAGTTGCTGAAACGCTGGAACGGTAAGTACGAACCAGCTAGAAATGTCATTTACAGGGGGGCTTAGTAATGTGTACTTAATGGGGGGGACTGGGCAAAAAAAAAATTTAACTGCTTCCTCGAGACATCTCCTTTAAATTAGTTCCACCCTTGGCCTATAGAAAGGCTCTCAGAGACTACTTGTGTGTATTGGACCTCTTTTTCCGCTTGTGTAGAGCTTGTTGACCACTAGACGCCTCTACGTTATAATCAAAGAGATTTTGCCCAGTTAACGGAGTTTCAATGGGAAGGTATTATTGGAATGCGAGAACCTGGATGGTTCTATGTATAAATCGCCCATTACCTGGGCTGACCAGACTGTTAGGAGACATTGGGACCAGAGCATGTATGAGGGCACTTAATAGACCACCAGTATGGAGGATCATTTGATTGCCCGACAAGCATGAGCAGCTCCAACCGTATTATTGTCTGCCATCCACAGACAGGTGGCACCATTGTTACAGGCCACTGTGTCTTCTGTCGAAACATTTGCCGGCCACTTGGCTGAAAGAGATTTGGTGTCACGGCACCCATTATGCCTTTGACACTCACCCACCGTTTGTAGTGGCGTCGTGCACAGCTAAACTGGACTGCTACGGAGTGGAACTGGGCTGTCTTCAGCGAAAAATCCAAGTTTAGTTTGGGCACCGACGCCGCCGTGTTCCTGTCTGTAGACCTAGGGGTGAGCGCCTCAATTCTACCTTTGCTGTAGAGCTGCACACTGTCGCCAATGGTGTGATGGTCTGGGGGCCATCGAATATGATATACAGTCATCTCTAGTAATGACACGAGGGACAATGAGAGCTCAGCAATATGTTCAGGACATCCTGCAGCCACGTGTGTTCTTCTCATGGCGGCTTCCAAGAGGCATTTTCCAACAGGATAATACTCGATCGCACACAAGTGTCACAGGAACGCCTCCACAATATTGCCACAATTCCGTGGCCCGCCGGGCACAAAATTTATCACCAATAGAACATGTATGGGACCATCTGGGACGCCAACTTCGACAGCCTACGAGTTTGTATGATCTAGAGGCTCAGTTACAGCAAATCTGGACCGATATGCTGCCATACAGAACCCGTATGCTTCCATGCCCGTCCGTATTCTTGTATCCAAGCTAGAGACGGTACCACGGGGTACTAGAGCCTCCATGCCCGCCTATATCACATCTTACATCCAAGCTAGAGGCGGTACAACAGGGTACTAGAGCCTCCATGCCCGCCTGTATCACATGTTACATCCAAACTAGAGGTGACCCACCAGGGTACTAGAGCCTCCATGCCTGCCCGTATCACATCTTACATCCAAGCTAGAGGTGGTAGAATAGGGTACTAGAGCCTCCATGCCCGCCTATATTACATCTTACATCCACGCTAGAGGCGGTACAGCAGGGTACTAGAGCTTCCATGCCCGCCCGTATCACATCTTACATCCAAGCTAGAAGCGGTACAGCAGGGTACTAGAGCCTCCCTTCAAGTGTTCGGTTTTCTGCAGTAAATTCTCCTTTTGGTCTGATATCGTAATCACTTCTTGATATCATCGTTGCAATCACACAGAGAAAGGTTCATTTGATTCCAAGAACATCTTCTAGGGGAGGAATTTCTTTTGATAATGAGTATATGTTTTATTTCAAATCAAAATTCGCACCAATGTTGCGGATTTTGACTCTGTTTTGGATTTGGAAATACTGCAGACATTCTGGATTCATGATAGGGCTACGTATTGCTGGTTGATCTTTGTGTAATAATGTGTCAGAAGCTCACCGGATGCCACAATCGTGGGTCAAATTTGAAGACGGTGGTCAGCAGAAGGAAATGTGCATCATCATAGTGAGACTGGAGCACTGAGACGAACAATTCACATATCCGGTGTTAGAAGTAGCTGCTCCACAATCCGCTGCTGGTGACATTATGCAGAGTATATGGACAGATTACTGCAGCATTTATCAGCATTGCCCCAACACTTCACACTGCACCCCAACATTCAGCACCCTCCTATTTATTGGACTTTTTCATCCACTTCACCGCCATCTAACATCCCACTCCAGGGATTACTGTGCATTCCTCTCAAAACCTCAATATTTATTTACTTCCAAGCCTGTATCCCAATATCAAACTATATCATCAATGGTTATTAAAGCACCATCCCACAGCGGAGATGTACCCCAATATTCAACACCCTATGGCCTTAGTCAGACGGGCGTTTTTAGCTGCGATTTGCGCATGCGCATGTGTCCGGCGATTTTTTAAAACCATTGCTTTACAATGGTATCGGACACATGAGCGCTTTTTATGCGCTCGTCCGATAAATTATAGAACAAAAAAAAATAAAAAAATCGCAGATCGCACCTATCTGCGATTCCTGTTCTCTTCTGTATATGCGCTCAATGGGGCCGGCGGCAGCAGCGCCGACCCCATTGAGAACATATAGAAGACAAATCATTCTTCTCTGCTACAGCTGTAACAGCTGTGGCAGAGAAGAACGATGTTTGCCCATTGAATTCAATGGAGCGGCAATACAGCCGCTCCATTGAAAGCAATGGGCTGCCGGCGTGCGCGGGGTGAATTGTCGGGAAGGGGTTAAATATATAAGCCCTTCCCTGCAATTCATCCTAAAATGTGTTAAAATAAAAAAAAAAATTGTATACTCACCTTTCCGCTGCAGCCGGAGTCCAGCCGCGGCCGCTGTCAGTTCTCCTGAACTGCTTCTCGGCACTATTCAGCCGGCGGGGCTTTAAAATCCCCGCCTGCTGAATGATCTGCCTCTGATTGGTCACAGCCCTGACCAATCAGAGGCCGGTTTCACTCACACACCCATTCATGAATGGGTGAGTGACTGCTGCCTCTCAGCGCTGAGCCAATCAGGGGCAGGTCTGACTCACATCCATTCATGAATTCATGAATGGGTGTGAGTGAGGCATGCCTCTGATTGGCTCAGCGCTGAGCCAATCAGGGGGCAGGTCTGACTCACACCCCCTTCACACCCACTGCAGGACGGCCGCACGGAGCTCTGGCTGCCGGGAGAAGGTGAGTATACAATTCTTTTTTATTTTAACACATTTTAGGATGAATTGCAGGGAAGGGCTTATATATTTAAGCCCTTACCGACAATTCATCCCGGGCTCGCCCGCAGCGCATTGCTTTAAATGGAGGCGGCTCTATTGCCGTCTCCATTGAATGCAATGCGCTGGACAGCTCCGGCCTGTTTCTAATGAAACGCGGCTAGGAGCAGATTTTCGGGCGATTTTCGGGCGACTTGCGCGCACCGGTCACGCGATTTGCGGATGCGCATCCGTCATGCGATCCGCAAATCGCGCGAAAAACCGCCCGTCTAAGGCCTATAGGTGCATCTTACACTTAGGGCAGTCATCTGGTATTGCTTTATCCTCATCATCCAGCACCTGCACCCCAATATCCATGTACGATTGTGGTCTTGGTTTTGTGATCTTGATAACGGACGTTATTTTTCCCCCACATGCCCGTATTGTCATTGGCTTATCTAATGTCCATCACATCAAACGTCAAAGTGTCTCCAGCGTTCGCAGTAGCCCGATAATTGTCGCCAAGTTCCATGTGATGAAAGAGGAGGGGTTCAGCTCATCATATGACACTCCCACATACAGACCTCACCTGCTCCATATATTACATGTTATTTTTATATTACTAAAATGTATTTTATCCCAGCGACTCTTAGGTTAGGACCAGTGGAGACCACAAAACTTGCTGCAGTCCTTTTGACCAGTCCCCCAATGCCCTAAGATGAAAGGCACCGGACCCAAAGATCTAGAGCTTGTGTCAAACAAAAGGCCCGCTGCCTCATTTTATGTGGCCCGCAGTTTGCCGACGGCTGCTCGCCACTGTACTGATTACCAGCTGGGGTGCCGCAGCTCCTCGCTGGTAATCACGCTGGCAGTGTTGATCCCGGCGCACACACTGACGTCAGTGTGCAGCCGGAATACTCCTCCCCTGAGTCCCCTGCTCTTCAGTTCCACAGGAGAGGACTCAGGGAGGAAGGGTTCTGGGTGCACACACTGATGTCAGTGTGCGCCCGGGCTCAGGGCGAGCAGAAAGGAAGCAGCGCTGACAGCAAGGAGGAGGCGAGTATATGGGTTAGGGGGGGAACTATTACTACTATAGGGGGGGGGGTTATATTACTGAGGGGGGGTTATTAATGCTGAGGGGGGTTATATTTCTGACTGGGGTTAATATTACTGAGGGGGATAATATTATTACTGAGGGGGTTTATTGTTACTGAGGGGGGTTAATAGTGCTATGGGGGTTAATATTACTGTGGAGGTTAATATTACTGACTGTGATAATATTATTACTAAGGGGGGTTAATATTACTATGGGGGGTTAAAATTATTACTTTGGGGGTTGCTATAACTAATGGGGCCACTGTGGGAGTCCCTTTTACTACTGGGGCAACTGTGGGGGGCGCTATTACTACTGAGGCCACTGTGGGGGGTGCTATTACTACTGAGGCCACTGTGGGGGGCGCCATTACTACTGGGGCCACTGTGGGGGGTCACTATTTTTACTGGAGCCACTATGAGAGTCACTATTACTACTGCGACCACTATAGTGGTCACTATTAAGGCCCGTTCACATGGGCGTAATCATATTTCTGTCGCACAAATACGCTGTGTATTTGCGCAATCAAAAATCGCTTATGTCTGAATATTTGGTTACACAAAAAATAACGCAGATGGGCTCACTGAAAGGGTCAGCAAATATGCAGTGAATACATAGGTTTCCTGCGCATTCACCACGTATTTGCGCGGCCCATTCACTCCAATGGCCTATTGGGGTGCGTAGTACGCAACAAAATATGTCATACTGTGTGAAAATATACATCATGTGAATGAACTCATTGAAATCAATGGCTTCTATTCACTGCATATTATGTATGCAAATACACTTGTGTGAACAGGCCCTTACTATACTGTCTTCCATTCAGCCCTTTGAAGGTCACCATATGCCTGATGTGGCCCTTGGTGAAAAGGAGTTTGACACCCTTGATCTAGAGAAAGGCAATCCCTTCCAATATAATTCCTGCCAACACCAGATGTGGCAATCGGCTATCACCCTGGATCTAATCTGTCCTGCTGCATATATACATTAATTATAGATTTAGAAGAGCTAACGCTGTACAGAAATAGACATATACAACCTGTTCCTAAGAGCTTACAATCTAATGTACAATAGAAACTCTGCTGCTATGAGCTTCCAATCTAATAGAATATTAGATATACCTTAGTAGCAGCATATGCGTACCCTAAGGTAGCTGCAGGGCCGAGCACTCATTCAGCTGACAGTGATTCCTCCCAACTGCCCAAGGCCCGGGTCCTGTGAAAACAGCCTCGCATCACTTCAGGAATCCTCCGGTCTGGTTGTCACAGCCATGGCAGAGGACCGTGGAGTTCTCCTATTGCTTTTAATGAGGTGGGCATCTGCAAGTAATTAAATACCTACGGATGTCATTTTATCCTAGTGTGCGGATCGCACGAGCGGGATAAAAAAATCGCTGCAGACTTTATTTTCTGCAGCTTCCTGTAGGACAGCAGGAGATTTAAAGACTCTTGGACAGATCCGCCGGGCAGAAGAAAGAAGAACCGGCCATGATGAAAGAGTTGTGCCGCGTCCGGATAGGTGAGAAAATGTCATTTTTAGCCTTATGGCTGTGGGATTCTGCACTCGGATTCTATGCGTGCTCATGGACATGAGGCCTTAAACCGGCTGGCTCTGTCAGCTCACCGTCAGACATGCACAGTACAGATTGTTTGCTACATCTGCATGTATATATTTTACACACACACTATCTTATATGCACTCACATATATTATACAGGGTGTTTCACTGGAAGCGTAACCCTTATTCCAACTTATTTGTGTAGAACTGTAACCATGTTCAGGAGTCTAGAGTTTATTAATGACCCTTGCTCTGTCTCATGCCATGGGTGTATCATTCAACTGCTGGTGTGCAGTTCACATTTCCAAGTAGGTGGGTCTCATTTATCCAAACTATCTTACAGTAAATGCCCATTTAGACACAAAGATTATTGCTCAAAAGCCATATTTTGAGTGATAACCGTTGGGTCTAAACGCGTCAACAGCTATCTACAAAAAAAACACTCCATTCCATTCGGTTCCACCTATTACTTCTCTCACACAAACACACACGTTGATCCAGAGGAAGGAAGGGGAAAAAAAACAAACAATGAGTTAGAAGCCAATTTTCCCCATTTGGAGGAAAATATTTTCTCCCTGACTCTAATCTAGCAATTGGAATAATCCCTGGATAGACAACCCATCTGAATGGATTAATGAGAGGCAACTTGTCACATGTCCAACCACAACATGATGGAAGTTCATTCTTTCTTGGGGGACAGAATCAACTCGAAGGTGGGTTGTCCCACAGATCACTGGACCCTACCCCAGCAGACTTTTCCCTGTGGGCCACCAAAAGGGTTAACGGTTTGTCAATAAACCTCGCACTGAAGAACATTAGATATGAAATTGCCACCATTGATGTGGGCATGTTGCAGCACACTTGACTACAGAGTGCCGGGTTCAGCAGTGCTTGGAGGGTAGCGGTGGCCACTTTCAACATGCTCTGTGAGGACTGATGAGTTCACTCGTGACATTGTTTCGAACACAAATATTACAATGTTACTGGGTTGCACTTCAAGTGAAGCACCCTGTACACACAATATATAATATAGAATAAATTGGATTCTGTTGATGGTTAGAGGACCGAGTTTATGTGGAAAACTAGACTGCTTGAATTATCAAGCACTTCTTATCACAGCAGTGATTGTTTTTCCTTTTCTCTCCTTCAAGAAAGAGAAAGTTTCTTCTGAATAAGGGAAGAGGTTTCTTATTGGGCTCCATCCATCTTTGCCATTTAAGAACATTGAATTATAGATACATTTAAGAGAATTCATGGGGTAAGTTTGCAAATACTTACTTCCATCTGTCATACAACATCCATTCCCTCCATCACCTCTCCAAACACAACATGTTTCCCATCAAGCCAGTCTGTCTTGTCACATGTGATGAAGAACTGTGATCCATTTGTATTTTGACCAGAATTTGCCATAGAGAGTAACCCTGTACAAAGACAGAACCTTAGAATTGAAAAACTAAACCGCCTAAAATACTGACCTAGTATAGGGGTGTTTCAATTGCTGCAGACTGAAGGATCCGCAAGTGACCCTGAATGACATTACTAGTCAATTTTGGTAAAATTCTTCTTTATCATTGACTATATACAGTGAGACATATGTTGTACAAATTGGGACATGTCTATTAAGTTATGTATGCCAAATTTCTGCAATACAAAGGTTGCAATGTTGGTACATATAAAATTGTGACTTTTCAGGGGCTTTAGGTTTGATGCACTTTTTTAGAAGTGGTTGTGGTCTAGCTTTAGGAGGCATGGCCATCCATAGCCTACCAGAGTAGCTGAAACCTACACTAGCTTGGGGGTTAGTCTGGCACATGGAGGTACTGCCAATTGCCACAAATATATTAAGAGGCACGTTCCTCTTAATACATTTATCTCATCGAGTCAGCTCATAGTTTACTTTGATCAGAGTATAAGGCAACAGTTTAAGTAACTAGGCTCCTAAGTGTTTATGGGACTTTGTGTTTAGTATTACAAATTTGTATGGTTTGTTAATAAAGGTTAAGTTTTATTAGATACTTCGTATTATAGTCTTGATAACTGCGGTATAAGTATGAAGGTCTTGAAGTGATGATTTAGGAAACACCTCTGCTAGTGAAATCTATCAAAATAAGCTTACCCACCTGCACCTGTGTATTTTAGAATGAGGTTCTCATCATCAAATTTCCGTCCATAGATGGATTTTCCGCCTGTGCCATTGTGATTGGTGAAGTCACCTCCCTGACACATGAATTGAGGGATAACTCTATGGAAGCTGCTTCCTTTGCAGCCAAAGCCCTTGTCATGTGTACAGAGGAAGCGAAAGTCTTCTGCAAATTAAAAAAACAAAAACATAAAAACACAAATGTGGACATTCTTACGTACAAATCAATTAGCTCAATTTATTGAATGAAAGCATTGTGCCGAGATGGCATCCCCTCTTCATATTAAGGCTCATGAATGTCAAAAGACAAGGTTCACTGGCCGGAACAAACCAGTCATGTGAAAGTCCATCCTGTAATACCACATTTTCCCTGCAGTGGAAATATCTCACTAGCAGCAGCTTTCCCTCGCATTACCAGCTTTTAATGGGGGTGACAAGAGTTGAGCCTGAGGAAATCATCATTTTGAATGGGATTGTGCATGTTGGCATAACCTCTTTTAACCCCTTCTCGCCACATGACTTAAGGTTACATCTTTGCAGGCTGGTACTTAAGGCAACATGACGTAACCTTACGTCATATGGAACTCGCGGGATCTGAAGAGATCCTGCGGTATCCGGCAGCGGGCGCCAGCTATTACTGATAGTAGGGGTGCATTGGGACAGCGACCCATGCTGTTAACCCCATACACGCTGCAATCTTTGTAGATCGAGGTTTATAAAGGGTTCACAGAGGGAGCTCACTCCCTGTGATGTCATTGGATCCCCCCCCCCCCCGATTTAATCGAGGAGAGCCGACGAGTTGCCATGGCAACATGACGTTAGCTACAGGCGTCCTGCTTTGCCATTGCCTATGATCGCTTTAACCAGCGATAAGGCATTGCAGGACAGAAGTCCTGCAATGCCTTACCACAGCGATCATAGCTGCAATGGATCAAGTTCCTGAGGACCTAAATAGTGTAAAAAAACTAAATAAATAGTGTAAAACGAAAAACATTAAAAAATAGAAAAAAAAACCCACAACCCCCTATTTATATGAAAAAACGTAAGAAACAAAAACGCACGTGTGGTATCATTGTGTCCGTAACGATCTGTGCTATAATTTGAGCACAGTAATCCTGTGCAGCAAAAACTGTTGAAAATAAGAAAAAAAGATTAAAGGGGTTGTCCCGCGCCGAAACGGGTTTTTTTTTTTCAACCCCCCCCCCCCCCCCCGTTTGGCGCGAGACAACCCCGATGCAGGGACTTAAAAAAACAACAGCACAGCGCTTACCTGAATCCCCGCGCTCCGGTGACTTCTATACTTACCGGTTGAAGATGGCCGCCGGGATCTTCTTCCTCCGTGGACCGCAGCTCTGCTGTGCGGTCCATTGCCGATTCCAGCCTCCTGATTGGCTGGAATCGGCACGTGACAGGGCGGAGCTACACGGAGCCCCATTGAGAAGAGAAGAAGACCCGGACTGCGCAAGCGCGTCTAATTTGGCCATTAGACGGCGAAAATTAGACGGCTCCATGGAAACGAGGACGCTAGCAACGGAGCAGGTAAGTGAAAAACTTTTTATAACTTCTGTATGGCTCATAATTAATGCACAATGTACATTACAAAGTGCATTATTATGGCCATACAGAAGTGTATAGACCCACTTGCTGCCGCGGGACAACCCCTTTAACCCCTTAATGACATGGCCTATTTTGGCGTTGAGGACCAAGCGATTATTTGGTATTTTTCCATCTCCATTTTTCAAAAGCCATAACTTTTTTATTTTTCCGTGGACGCGGCCGTGTAAGGGCTTGTTTTTTGCATGGCGATCTGTAGTTTTTATCGGTGCCACTTTTGGGTATATAGACAATATCGTAAATTTTTTTTTTTTTTTTTTTAATGATAACAGGGAGAGAAAACGCATCAATTCTGCCATAGATTTTTATTTTTTTTTTACAGCGTTAATCATGCAGCATAAATGACACACTAAAATTTTTCTGCGGGTCGGTATGGTAACAACGATACCAAAATTGTTATATTTTTTTTAGGTTTTTACACTTTTTTGCAATAAAACCCCCTTTTTTTGGAAATCTTTTTTTTTTTCTCTATAGCTGCATTCAAAGTCCTGTAACTTTTTTATATTTCTACTAGCGTACCCGTCGCGCGTTGCTGCGAAGACAGACATACATACATACATTCGTTTTTATATATCTAGATGACGGCAGCAGCGACCACTGAGGTTTTGTAGGCCGCTGCTTCCCCCTTGCAGGCTGAATAAAATAGCCGTTGGGTGGAACATCCAATTTATCCGGCTGCTGTGGCTTCTTGGGAAGATAGCCTAGTACATGTTTGCCCACTTCCAACTCCAATGGAGACTGACTGTAAATGGCTGGCGTGCTCTAGTATTTATGGTTTCAAGCTGTACGTGTCATTGCATACAGTCTATCTATCTATCTATCTATCTATCTAGGCTATTGCATACAGTCTATCTATCTATCTATCTATCTATGACATCCGGAAATGAGAGAATTAGATTCCGTACATAAAATTTGAACGCTAATTCTTTGGCGCTTTGAATTGAATAATCGAGTTGGGACCCATTAACTTTTCCTATTTATGACATAATCAATGCTCGTGCCAAATTTCAAGTTTCTATGACATTGGGAAGTGAGAGAATTAAATTCCGTACATAAAATTTGGACGCTAATTCTTTTGCGCTTAGAATTGAATAATCGAGTTGGGATGAGACATATGGCCTTGCCCAAAAGCATTCCCCAACCTCCAAGAACTGAACCTACCTACCTGAATGAGATTTTGTAGGCCGCTGCTTCCCCCTTGCGGGCTGAATAAAATAGCCGTTGGGTGGAACATACAATTTATCCGGCTGCTGTGGCTTCTTAGGAAGATATCCTAGTACTTGTTTACCCACTTCCAACTCCAATGGTAATTGGCTGGCGTGCTCTAGTGGTTCCAAGCTGTACGTGTCATAATACAGCCTTAATGACATCACAATGCAGCTTTATAGAACATGTTGGGGCATGTTCAAGGGCGTCCGATGTTGATGACATCAGTGATGACATCACAATAGCAGGTGGCTTACTTATTCGATCTACGTGGGGGGGGGGCGTAACTTTCGACGACGCTCGCGCGCCATTTATCGTAGGATATTTGTACTATGCCTATAATCTTCCCAGGAGTGTACTTAACAACTTCCCAAAGTTTCATGGCGATCGGATGAATGGTGTAGTAGCGCATAAAGGACAAACAGACACGCACGCACGCAGACACGCACGCAGACAGACATACATTCAATTTTATATATATAGATGTACGGAGCTCTATGAGGGCTTATTTTTTGCGAGACGAGCTGTAGTTTTTATTGGTACCATTTTGGGAAATGTACGGCTTTTTTGATCACTTTTATTGCATTTTTTGTGAGGCAAAATGCTAAAAATTAGCATTTTGCCTCTGTTTTTTTAGCGGTTTTTTTTACGCTTTTTGTCGTACAAAATAAAAAGCGTGTTCAACTTTTTGTACACGTCGTTACGGACGCGTCAATACCCAATATGTGGGGTTTTAGTTTTTTTTCCCTTTTTTTATGCTAATATTAGAAAAAGCATAAAAAAGGGGTTTTTTACATTTTTTTTTTTACATTTTTATTTTTTTTTACACTTTTCTTTTCTTTTTTTTATACTATTTGAGTCCCTCTGAGGGACTTACATCACTGTGCCTATGATCGCTGTCATAAGGCATGGCAGAGCTACTGCTCTGCCATGCCTTATCGCTTGTACAGCGATAATAGGCACAGGCAATACAGGACGCCAGTGTCTGGCGTCCTGTTGCCATGGTGACAGGCCGGGCTCTCGCGATAACATCGCGAGTTCCGGCCGGAGACACACAGGGATCGCGATCCCTCTGTGAACTCTTTCCCTGCCGCGATCTACTTAGATCGCGGCAGGGAAGGGGTTAACAGCGGCGGGCGCATCTCCGATGCCCCCCCACTGTTGGAGCGGGACGCCGGCTGTGACTGACAGCCGGCTCCCGCTGCGGGATAGCGCGGGATCACATGTGATCCCGTGCTATCTCCAGGACGTACCAGGTACGTCATGTTGCGGGAAGTACCAGGCTGCCATGACGTACCAGGTACGTCCAGGAGCGGGAAGGGGTTAAAGGCTTATTTATTCATTTTACCTTCAAAAAGACGCAATAAAAGCGATCCAAAAAGCTATATGTACCCTAAAATGGGAAAAATAAAAGCTACAGCTCGTGACGCAAAACAACAATACCTCACATAGCTGCGACAATGGAACGATTGAAAAATAATTATAATTTCCAAAAGAAAAGAGTGTCTATTGTGCAAAAGTGGAAAAATCTAAAAAATTATGTTTTTGTTACAGTTGTAATCGTACCGACCGCTGAAAAAATGTATTGTGTCATTTATGACTTGCTCCACTCCAATCCATACTAAATGCAGCAGCTAGGCCCATTTCTCTATCCAGTCGTTACTCAGACACCTCTGCATTATGCCAGTCGCTGCATTGGCTGCCCATCCACTGCAGAACTAAATTTAAACTCCTCTACCTCACTCACAAAGCTCTGCATGGCGCTGCACCAGCATACATCGCCTCTCTTCTGTCAGTACACCACCCAGCCTGCTCACTCCGATCGGCTAACACACTCAGACTAAACACCCCTGTAGTACGAACCTCACATGCTCGCCTACAGGACTTCACCAGAGCAGCACCCATCCTCTGGAACGCTCTACCCCAAGGTAATTAAAATGGATGTACTGCCCCGTTTCCTGTATCTTTGTCAAACAATTCCCATTGGGCTCCCAAGAACATACCTGAAAAAAATCCGATCTCTAATCTCCAACTTTGTTTGGAAAGGACGCAAACCGCGCCTGAGATACTCATTGCTAAAGAGGAGAAAAGAGAAGGGGGGCCTGGGCCTACCGGACTTCCCCCTCTACCAAAAAGCTAACATAGCAAACTGCGTACTTGACATCCTCAAAAAGCAGAAACTCAAAGCTATGGGTGGATATAGACCACACAGGCGAAACAGATGGCCTATACAGAGCTCCCTGGATTCTGCCAAAATGGATCAAGTCTATACCCAAATCTCCCCCTTCAGCCTCCAACTATTTAAGGCATGGGCGAGTTTCGCCCCTCAATATAGGCTGGTTACAGCCCCAGGCCCCCTAACTCTGCTCTTAGCAAATCCCCTCTTTGAAGCTACTACAAATCAGAAGGGCCTTCTGGCTATTCCTGCGGACCCAATCCCTAGATTGAGGGACGTAGTGACGCAAACGGGACTGAAACCCATGATGGAGATCTTAAACCAGTCTCCACCGCAGCCAGGATTCTGGTTGCAATATCTTCAGCTGAGAGGGTTTGTGAGCACGCTGATCCCGAAAGAAAATCTGACGGCACCCCTGACTGAGTATGAGCAACTCTGTTTGTCAAGTCTAAATCAGAGGCATATGATCTCCACGTTATATAAAATGTTGCTGGATCGGGAGACGGAGGATGAGACTCTGAATTATAGGGAGGCCTGGGAACGGGAGTTGGGAGAAAACATTACGGGGGAGGACTAGTGTAAAATCTGGGCACTATCCACAGCTGGCAAAATACAAGACCTCAACTATAAGATAGTCTCAAGGTGGTATAGGACCCCGGACCACCTACAGAGGATCTTTCACCAGTTCTTCCCTGCGTGCTGGAAATGCAGTGTGAGCCGAGGTACAATGACCCACATTTGGTGGGACTGCCGGCCAGTAGCGGACCTATGGGAAGGGGTGACAACTAGAGATGAGCGAGCGTACTCATCCGAGCTTGATGCTCATTCGAGTATTAGGGTACTCGAGATGCTCGTTACTCGAGACGAGGACCACGCGGTGTTCGAGTCACTTCCATTTTCTTCCCAGAAAAGTTTGCGCCCTTTTCTGGCCAATAGAAACACAGGGAAGGCATTAGAACTTCCTCCTGTGAAGTTCCAGCCCTATCTCACCCCCCTGCAGTGAGTGGCTGGGGAGATCAGGTGACACCCGAGTATATAAACTGGGGCCGGCCGCGGCTCGCCACAGATGCACGCTGAGAGACATTAGGGAAAGTGCCGTCCTGCTGTAGCTGCTATAGGGAGAGTGTTAGGCTGTTATCTTCGTCTTCAAAAACCCCAACGGTCCTTCTTAGGGCCACATCTGACCGTGTGCAGTACTGTTGAGGCTGCTTTTAGCAGTTTTGCACATTTTTTTTTTTTGTATATCGGGCGTGCAGACCATAGCGTCCTCAGTCTGCAGTCATTTTACTGAGTATAGGGGCAGTACTGGTGAGGCAGGGACAGTGGTACAGGGAAAGAGATATACTGGCTATATAGGCAGTGGGCTTTTTCAAAAAAATTGGAAAAAAAAAATCTTTGGGCTGCCTGTGACCGTGTTCAGTTTACTGCGTGTCTGCTGGGGGTAGTAGTCACTCACTATTACCCAGCTAGGTGTTACTGCAGCCTTGCGCATGTTTTCTGGCTGCACTGTGCTTTCAATAACCACAGTCATCCTCCAACAGGGAAATCCATATACAGGCTATATAGGCAGTGGGCTTTTTCCCAAAAATTGGAAAAAAATACTATATTTGGGCTGCCTGTGACCGTCTTCAGTTTACTGCGTGTGTGCTGGGGGTAGTAGTCGCTCATTATTACCCAGCTAAGCCTGTGACCGTCTACAGTTTACTGCGTGTCTGCTGGGGGTAGTAGTCGCTCATTAATACCCAGCCTTGCGCATAATTCTTTCTGGCTGCACTGTGCTTTCAATACCC
This sequence comes from Eleutherodactylus coqui, assembly GCF_035609145.1. Lineage (NCBI taxonomy): Eukaryota > Metazoa > Chordata > Amphibia > Anura > Eleutherodactylidae > Eleutherodactylus > Eleutherodactylus coqui. The sequence goes on along the minus strand of NW_027102295.1, from coordinate 1,853,978 downwards.
ACAGTCATCCTCCAACAGGGAAATCCATATACAGGCTATATAGGCAGTGGGCTTTTTCCCAAAAATTGGAAAAAAATACTATATTTGGGCTGCCTGTGACCGTCTTCAGTTTACTGCGTGTCTGCTGGGGGTAGTAGTCGCTCATTATTACCCAGCTAAGCGTTAAAGCAGGCTTGCGCATAATTGTTTCCTGGCTCTGCTGTGTCCGTTACATGATCGCCGTCATCCCGCCAGAGGGAAAGAGTATACATATATACGTGCATACGGTGTCTGTCTGGTTTTTCACCTCACCATTTTAAAAAATTGAAGCAAAATACTTAAGGCCTACCACTAGCCTTTTGCCACTTGACTGGTTCTGCCCTGTGAATTCCAGTAGCTCAGTCATACGCACCTAGGTCTCACTACAGGCTTGCGCATAATTGTTTCCTGGCTCTGTTGTGCGTTCCGTAAGCGAAGTCAGCCTCCAACCACAGGCCAATAAGCGGCACAATTAATTACAGCGTTCTGTTTCTGCTCTACTCGTAATACACCATGCTGAGGGGTAGGGGTAGGCCTAGAGGACGTGGACGCGCGCGAAGACGCGGAGGCCCAAGTCAGGGTGTGGGCACAGGCCGAGCTCTTGGTTCAGGCGTATCGCAGCCGACTGCTGCGGGATTAGGAGAGAGGCAAGTTTCTGGGGTCCCCAGATTCATCTCACAATTAATGGGTCCACGCGGTAGACCTTTATTAGAAACTGAGCAGCGTGAGCAGGTCCTGTCGTGGATGGCAGAAAGTGCATCCAGCAAACTATCCACCGTCACCACCCAGTCTTCTACGCCTGAATGCTCTCGCTGCTGCTCCTCCCTTCTCCCAGCCTCCTCCCTCCCAGCAAATGACACATTCAGAAGAGCAGGCAGGCTCCCAGGAACTGTTCTCGGGTCCCGGCCTTGAGTGCGAAAAAAATGGATCCTCTAACACCTGAGGAGTTTCTCATGACCAATGCCCAACTTTGGAAAGTTCCCGGGGTCCGGGTGAGGAGACTGGGGACTTCCGGCAACTGTCTCAAGAGCTTTCAGTGGGTGAGGAGGACGATGATGATGAGACACAGTTGTCTATCAGTGAGGTAGTAGTAAGGGCAGTAAGTCCGAGGGAGGAGCGCACAGAGGATTCGGAGGAAGAGCAGCTGGACGATGAGGTGACTGACCCCACCTGGTTTGCTAAGCCTACTGAGGACAGGTCTTCAGAGGGGGAGGCAAGTGCAGCAGCAGGGCAGGTTGGAAGAGGCAGTGCGGTGGCCAAGGGTAGAGGCAGGGCCAGACCGAATAATCCACCAACTGTTTCAAAAGTGTGGCAGTTTTTCACTGAGAGTGCAGACGACCGACGAACTGTGGTATGCAAGGTTTGTCGCGATAAGATCAGCCGGGGAGCCACCACCACTAGCATGCGCAGGCATATGATGGCCAAGCAACCCACAAGGTGGGACGAAGGCCGCTCACCGCCTCCGGTTTGCACCACTGCCTCTCCCCCTGTGCCCCGACCTGCCACTGAGATCCAACCCCCCTCACAGGACACAGGCACTACCGTCTCCCGGCCTGCACCCACACCCTCACCTCTGCTGTCCTCGGCCCCATCCAGCAATGTCTCTCAGCGCTCCGTCCAGCCGTCGCTAGCGCAACTGTTTGAGCGCAAGCGCAAGTACGCCGCCACGCACCCGCACGCTCCAGCGTTAAACGTGCACATAGCCAAATTGATCAGCCTGGAGATGCTGCTGTATAGGCTTGTGGAAACGGAGGCTTTCAAAAACATGATGGCGGCGGCAGCCCTGCGCTACTCTGTTCCCAGTCGCCACTACTTTTCCCGATGTGCCGTCCCAGCCCTGCACGACAACGTCACCAACGCGGTTACTGCCAAGGTCCACTTAACAACGGACACGTGGACAAGCACAGGCGGGCAGGGCCACTATATCTCCCTGACGGCACATTGGGTGAATTTAGTGGAGGCTGGGACCGCTCACTTCCTACCCACCCCCAGAATTGCGGGCCCCAGCTCGGTGCTGGTATCTGCGGCGGTGTAGGCTTCCTCCACTAAACCAGCCTCCTCCTCCTCCTATGCAACCTCTGTCTCGCAATCAAGATGTGTCAGCAGCAGCACGTCGCCAGCAGTCGGTGTCGCGCGGCGTGGCAGCACAGCGGTGGGCAAGCGTCAGCAGGCCGTGCTGAAACTACTCAGCTTAGGAGAGAAGAGGCCCACGGCCCACGAACTGCTGCAGGGTCTGACAGAGCAGACCGACCGCTGGCTTTCACTGCTGAGCCTCCAACTGGGCATGGTCGTGTGTGACAACGGCCGTAACCTGGTGGCGGCTCTGCAGCTTGGCAGCCTCACGCACGTGCCATCCCTGGCCCACGTCTTTAATTTGGTGGTTCAGCGCTTTCTGAAAAGCTACCCACACTTTTCAGACCTGCTCGGAAAGGTGCGCCGGGTCAGCGCACATTTCCGCAAGTCCAACACGGATGCTGCCACCCTGCGGACCCTGCAACATCAGTTTAATCTGCCAGTGCACCGACTGCTGTGCGACGTGCTCACACGGTGGAACTCTACGCTCCACATGTTGGCCAGGCTCTATGAGCAGCGTAGAGCTATAGTGGAATACCAACTCCAACATGGGCGGCGTAGTGGGAGTCAGCCTCCTCAATTCTTTAGAGGAGTGGGCCTGGATGGCAGATATCTGCCAGGTCCTTGGAAACTTTGAGGAGTCCACCCTGATGGTGAGCGGCGATGCTGTAATCAAATCATTAGCGTCACCATTCTCCTGCTATGCCTGTTGAGAAGTTCCCTGCAAAGCATAAAGGCTGATGCTTTGCGGGCAGAAACGGAGGCGGGGGAAGACAGTATGTCGCTGGATAGTCAGAGCACCCTCATGTCTATATCTCAGCGCGTGGAAGAGGAGGAGGAGGGGGAGGAGCCTGAGGAGGAAGAGACAGCTGGGCCCACTGCAGAGGGTGCCCATGCAGCTTGCCTCTCTTCCATTCAGCGTGCATGGCCGGAGGAGGATACTCAAAGTGATCGTCCTAGTGAGGACAGCCATATGTTGCATCCAGGTACCCTGGCACACATGGCTGACTTTATGTTAGCATGCCTTTCTCGTGACCCTCGTGTTAGACGCATTCTGGCCACTACGGATTACTGGGTGTACACACTGCTTGACCCACAGTGTAAGGAGAACCTTTCCACTCTCATTCCCGAAGAGGAAAGGGGTTTGAGAGTGATGCAATACCACAGGGCCCTGGTGGACAAACTGATGGTAAACTTCCCATCTGACAGCGCTAGTGGCAGAAGGTGCAGTTCCGAGGGCCACGTAGAAGGGGAGGCGCGGAGATCAGGCAGCATGTTCAGCGCAGGCAGGGGAACACTCTCCAAGGCCTTTGCCAGCTTTATGGCTCCCCAGCAAGACTGTCTCACACCTCCCAAGTCCAGGCTGAGTCGGAGGGAGCACTGTAAGAAGATGGTGAGGGAGTACGCAGCCGATCGTACCACCGTCCTCCGTGACGCCTCTGCTCCGTTTCTGTGTCGTTTCCAGCACTTTCTTGGGTTTTGCAGATTTTCACCAATGAAAACCTTAGAGAGCATCAGCGATATACAAAAATGCTCGAGTCGCCCATTGACTTCAATGGGGTTCATTACTCGAAACGAACCCTCGAGCATCGCGGAAAGTTCCACTCGAGCAACGAGCACCCGAGCATTTTGGTGCTCGCTCATCTCTAGTGACAACCCTATATAATCACATCAACCACTCAAGAGTGATTATGACACCGAAATTAGCCCTGCTCTCGCTGTTCCCGGACAGCATGAGAGCCACCAAATTATGCCTTCTAAAACATTTCATACTAGCGGTGAGAAGACTTATCCTAAGGCTCTAGCGCTCTTCAACCGTTCCCACTAGGGGCATGTGGGTGGAGGAACTCCACACCCTCATGAGATTTGATGAACTGGGAGCCGATGACCCCAAAACTTGGGAAGCATACTACAAGACATGGCAACCATGGGTAGCGTTCAGAGGGTCGGACGATCTGAAGCGATGGCTGGATTATGGTTCATTTGACTAAATCACCTGGCGGGCAGGCGCTCAGAGGTCTCCCCACCCAGAATCATGCCTCTGCAAGTATCTCTCCAATACTCATGAATGTACAATAGTAAAATAGCTTTGCAGCTTTCTAACATCCCTTCTGCTTTAATTGCTCCATTTTAATTCTATTTTGCAGATCTCTGCTTGCCATCAGTGAGTGTGGAAATTTGTTACATTGCAATGGCTGAAAAACTTGCCTTGAACATGTCAAACTTCATGGGTTGTACCAAAGCTGGACAACGCTTGGACATGATCAGGTGTAGATCTAGATGTAAACATAAATGCTTTAAATCACTGAAAGCAAACATCTCAAAAAGTGAGAAACTGAAATAAATTAAAATACTATTTCATCAGACATTGGACAAGATTAACGAACATAAAACTAGAAGAAAAAAAAAAAGATTTTTTGGATAAAGACAGGAAATGCAAATGAAACATGCAGGTCATTGACAGAGAAATATCCTGCAATAGTCTGTAATAACCCAGCTCTGACAGAGCCGTGTATACATTGCCAGAACAGCTCTGATCCCATCAACAGCAAGTAGATTCAATTTTTATTTTTAAACCTAAGGCCCAATGTCCACGGGTGGATTTGATTTGCTGAATCTACGCGTGGCATCTGTGTGTGAGATCTGCAAATCAAGCCGCCCATAGGGAAGCATTGGGCATCTGCACTTCATTTAACATCAGCGGATTTTCAATTTGATTTGGGGATAATAAATCGCAGCATGCTCCATTTTACCGCGGATGTGGCTCCATTCATCTCTATGGGAGCTTACGATCCGCAGTGCATCCACAAATACATTTGCAGATTTAAAGGTTATAATCTATTCGGGAGGTGGCGGAAAGGCTGGGAGGTGGGGCTGCGGATTTGTTCCACACGGATGATCCGAAGGGCATCTGCGTGGGAAAAAAAACGCAATCCGCGATCTCCTGCAAGCAATAAAAAAATCAATTTAATGACTCGCAGTGCATCCGCTGCGGAAATCCGCATAAAAAATCTGCATGAGGCCTAAGAAAGGTTTTCCCAAGTACACAGGATAGCATTGATCCTATTCCCAGCACCTGGATAGAATGCTAGGCAGCCCAACCTCTGTATCTTAATTCTTGATTAAAGGGGTATTCTGGCCTTCTTTCAACTGATGATCTATTCTGTGGATGTCAGTGCAGCAGGACATTGTCATCAGCGTGCAGGGGAGGCTTCACTACCATTGAAATCAATGGGAGCGCTGCACTTCTATCACACTACCCTGCTCTTCATCCGCGTTCCCGAATTGCTGGCATCACGGTGTTCAGAATGAGAGTACCAACGCCGATAGAATGAGCAGCGACACCACAGCAGTCACCTAACTTCCCGTGGCATTAGCCCTATTAAATGGATGTTATCTGGTAACCAGGGAACAGCTATAAAAACTATAAACTACAAAACTGTTTGACTTTTCAAAAGGCACCGGAGAGGGAAGTAATATAACCTGCGGCTCTCCTTTCACAGCTTTCTCCCCTGGATCTAATAGTTCCTAGCCCCCCTTCAGTCTTTCAAGATGCTGGTACAGCTCCTGTCACTACTCCGTGCACACCACCACGGTTGCAGATTTCTCATGTAAGCATTGCTGCCCAATCAAAGCAATGTGGAGCGCCTCAGAGTACCTATGCACCGACACTACACCATGTGCATCAGATAGTTAGGGAACCTATGTGACCATCTCCGAGAACTAAAAAGGGCCCATCAATTGGTGAATTTGTAGCAAGAAGCTGGAAAAGAAGAGCAGCAGGTAAAATGAACGCCGGCGTCTGGTACCAAGAAAAATTTTGTTTCAGGACCGGAAGGTTGCTTTAAGGCCATATATATTACTGGTACAACCCTTCTATTCAAGGACTTTGTGTAATCTATTAACCCCTTAGTGACCAAGCCAGTTTGCGCCTTAATGACCAGACCAAATTTTGGAAATCTGACATGTGTCACTTTAACATAAATTATTATTACTCTGTAAAGCTTTTGCATATCCAGGTGATTCGGACATTGTTTTTTCGCCACGTGTTGTACTTTATTTAGAAATTAGACCGACAGAATTTGTGTATAATTTATTTAAAGCGCCAAAATTGGAAAAAAAAGTTGTAATTTTTTCTTATTTTCAATTGCAATGTCTCAAACATACCGTACACATGTTTGATAAGATATATATTTCCATCCGTTTACTCTATTCTGGACTCACATTTGAAAACCTTTTTTTTCTCTCTCTTTTTTTTTTTTACACACGCGATTTAGCAGATGTACAAATTTAACATTAATTAACATTTTGAGGAATACTTTGTTTTCCTACACCAAGCCAAGATTGCAAAGGCTCATAAGTGTCAGAATTATAGACACCCCCACAAATGACCCTATTTTAAAAAAATACACATCTTAATATATTCACTGTCATGGGTGTCATGAGTATTTTGATCCCACAGTTTCTTTTCAGAAGTTAATACAATTTTGAGGGGAAAAAATGAAATTTCATAATTTTGAAAATATGTCATTTTAAAATACATTTTTTTTTCTACAGTGCACATGAAAATGAGGATTTGCACCCCAAAATGGATACCAGTATTTGTCTTGTGTTTAGTAACATACCCATTCGTGTGCACAGAAGCCAGATAAAGTCCGCAGATAAAGCCGGGGGCCTTATGGACGTAATTTCATCTGCCCTCACAGATATGATCCATGAGGAAAGATGAAACAAACTTTTTTTCTTTTTTAAAATTTTTTTACATGATCACTGTTATCCATTGGATAACAGCGATCATGTGACTGGGGACCACATACAGCGGCTCCCAGTGACAACTCCGTGTTCTCGGCTACTCATACTAGCCGAGAGCAGGGAGTTTTTAAATTTCCCAGGCCTCCCGGCCCTGTGCGCATTCGTGTGACGTAATGCTGTCTGGCGCGCATGCACAGACGCCAGGTCCTGCAGGACCAGAACGCCGGGGGACATCGCGAAGGATGGTGAGTATCCTGAGATCTGATCCATTAAGGGGAGCTAAAACTAACTTTTTTAAACTTTACATTGCCTTTAATGCGATCGCTGGGGTGGGGGGTACTTGACAGCATGGAGCTGTCATGTCCAGAGCCTGCAGGGCTTTAATCCCTGAAGGAAGCATGTTTTTACCTCCCCTGGGATAAAGCCCAGCGGGCCAGGACTATGGGGTGGTCACTAAGGGGTTAAACACTGCTAAACGAGTTGAGTGTAATTGACAAATTGTAAGAATGAATGTCTTCTCACAAAGGAAATGTTATTTCTAATACCAATGTTATCTGCTTTTCTTCTGATCTAGAACTATTATGTACAGCCAACGCAACGTGACCATGAATTATTTATGCAATATCAGATTCCGACACTCACCTACCGTCATCGGAACAACATCTGCTCGTAACAGGAAGCGAATACGTCCAGCAAGCTTGTTGCCAATCTTGATATCCATGTATACCTGGGGGTTAGCTCGTACCTTTTTAGCAGGTGGCTCTCCCTGCAAGTAATAAAGAAGATAAAAGAAAAAAAGAGGCACGAGATGACAGACACTAAATACATTTACAGGCATGCATGTTCGGCTGTAGGGGTTGCCTGGTTATCGGATAACAATTTCTCCTACAGGTCCAACTGTTCTAGAAATAACTAAATCAGCTGTACTTACCCTTCCATTGCCATGGTGATGAGCCCAACCGTGCTCCCGATGTTAAGTTAAGGAAGACATCAACAGATATCCTCTGACCGCTGCAGCCAATTGTAAATCGCAGTAAGTAACACTATTACAAACTCCTGGCATCATGGTGCCGGGATGTGAGTGTTGATGCCAGGAGAGCGGGCAGTGACATTACAGAAGTCAGGTGATAACCTGTGACGACATCTTCCACTTCAAACAGCGGGTGGATGGTGGTGCTGCAGTGATGGGTCCCTGCGGCAGATGACGGGTAAGTACAGCTACTTATGTTATGTTAGCACAGTTAGTGCTATGGGTGAACATTGTCCAGTAACCATCAAACACTTAGGATACCTCCACATGGAATGTATTGTCCAGATTTTTTTTTTTTACTTTATTTTCTTTATTAAGGAAAATTTGCACAGTACATAATAAAATCATATGGTAAACAAACTCGATATTACAAATAGTACATACTGTGTTGTAACTTGCTTAAACGTAATAACATAACATATTCCTTGTACATTTTTTCTTTTAGGTTGCGATAAACTTAAACAATTAAACTCAAACCGTCCATGCCTATTGGATGAATTCTTTATGAGATAAAGCTCTGCGTTTGCTATTTGCTTAGTAAATGGGGACACAGGAGAGCGTGTGGGGGGGGGGGGGGGGGTGGAGAGAGGGAACATGAGTCTGGGAGTTCATTCTACAGATAAAGTGGAATTGGTATCTAGCCAGATATCCCATATTTTTTTTTAATTTGTTTGGGCAGCCTCTGTTTTGGTAAATAATTTTTTCGTAGGAGATTACTGTATTCACCGACCGAACCCAACATGAGATCGTAGGGATTCCCGCAGCCATCCAATAAGTAGCTATTGTTTTACGCGCCAAGAATAAGGTCTTCTGTAGGAAAATGCGGGTGTGGTACGGCCATTCCTCTTCCTCCAATAGGCCAAATAGGATCGGTATTGTCCAGATTTTGGTGCAAATTCACGGCAGATTACAACCCTAAACATTTGACGTACTGAGATCCATAGTGAAAGCCCACAGCATAAGTTGACATACTGCGGATTTAAAATTCGCACTGCGGGTCAATTAACAATCGTCAGGATGTGGATAAGATGAGACTTCTTATAATCTCATCCACTTCGTCTGTATTGTAATATGCTGCGGATTTTCCGCACGCAAATCCATGGTAGAAAATATGCCGCTTATATGCCACATGTGAAGATACTTTTTCCCTAGGATAAGAGTTAAGGTAATAAGATTTAAGGTTTTGTATCCTCCTAATATCTGTACTTGGAGCTATGATTATTATAGGACCAGTACCTCTTGTGCTGCAGGTTTAGGAGCTTCTGTCCCCTCAGCCTGTTCGCTCTCCTCCAGTGTTTTACCAGAAAATCTTTTGAGCCAGTCGTCATCAGACCAAACTAGAATAAAAAAAATGAAGTGTAAACTTTAGAACATGGAAGTAAAGTAGACATTTGTAAAGGCCCATTTATACACAACGACCTGAGCGATTATCGCTGTGTCATTTACAGCGCAATATGCAGAAGGCAAGCGGGGTGACTTAGAAAGAGTCAGCTCTTCTCACCTGGTCAGTCAGAGCAGCAGGTGTAATTCATGGGATGGAATGAGGGTTGAGTATCCTCCCAACTCTTCCCCAAGCGGCTCCAGGACCCTCTCCATGCTGGACTGAGACACAACACGGCTTTCTTCTATGTTTAAACACTATGGGGCTGATTTATTAAGACCAGTAACTGTAACCAGTAATGTAACTTTATGTCCTGTGGCATTAAGGGTAAGAGGTCTATGCCACTTAATACAAGTGTCTTGGGCGGCTCATGTGCCAGAAGAAGAAATCGTTACCAGCTATGAGGAAGTTCCCTGGTGTAAATTCTACTAAATATAGTAGGTGCCCCCACTTACTTCTCTAAAAGTGTGGAGTGTGGTGCAAAAATCCCAAAAGTTACAAGTCTTAGTGCTGGCTATATTTGTGCACAAAATCAGCTACTTATTTTTTCCCAACATTTGTCCAAGTTGCCACCCCGCCATAACATCATTTTTTCTCATAATTAAAATTGCCAGTAAAAAATTATTACCGGCACCGGCCTCTAGATGTAATTACTGTCCAGGCCGGTCATTTACCAGGAGGGTGGCAACCCTAGTAATGGATGGGACATACTGGGAGATGAGGGGACAGTAATGAATGTGACACATGGGGAGATGAGGGGACGGTAATGAATGTGACACATGGGGAGATGAGGGGACGGTAATGAATGTGACACATGGGGAGATGAGGGGACGGTAATGAATGTGACACATGGGGAGATGAGGGGACGGTAATGAATGTGACACATGGGGAGATGAGGGGACGGTAATGAATGTGACACATGGGGAGATGAGGGGACGGTAATGAATGTGACACATGGGGAGATGAGGGGACGGTAATGAATGTGACACATGGGGAGATGAGGGGACGGTAATGAATGTGACACATGGGGAGATGAGGGGACGGTAATGAATGTGACACATGGGGAGATGAGGGGACGGTAATGAATGTGACACATGGGGAGATGAGGGGACGGTAATGGATGTGACACATGGGGAGATGAGGGGACGGTAATGGATGTGACACATGGGGAGATGAGGGGACGGTAATGGATGTGACACATGGGGAGATGAGGGGACGGTAATGGATGTGACACATGGGGAGATGAGGGGACGGTAATGGATGTGACACATGGGGAGATGAGGGGACGGTAATGGATGTGACACATGGGGAGATGAGGGGACGGTAATGAATGTGACACATGGGGAGATGAGGGGACGGTAATGAATGTGACACATGGGGAGATGAGGGGACGGTAATGAATGTGACACATGGGGAGATGAGGGGACGGTAATGAATGTAACACATGGGGAGATGAGGGGACAGTAATGAATGTAACACATGGGGAGATGAGGAGACGGTATTGAATGTAACATATGGGGAGATGAGGGGACAGTAATGAATGTGACACATGGGGAGATGAGGGGACAGTAATGAATGTAACATATGGGGAGATGAGGGGACAGTAATGAATGTAACATATGGGGAGATGAGGAGACGGTATTGAATGTAACACATGGGGAGATGAGGGGACAGTAATGAATGTGACATATGGGGAGATGAGGGGACAGTAATGAATGTAACACATGGGGAGATGAGGGGACAGTAATGAATGTAACATATGGGGAGATGAGGGGACAGTAATGAATGTAACATATGGGGAGATGAGGGGACGGTAATGAATGTAACATATGGGGAGATGAGGGGACAGTAATGAATGTAACATATGGGGAGATGAGGGGACAGTAATGAATGTAACATATGGGGAGATGAGGGGACAGTAATGAATGTAACATATGGGGAGATGAGGGGACAGTAATGAATGTAACATATGGGGAGATGAGGGGACAGTAAGGAATGTAACATATGGGGAGATGAGGGGACAGTAATAAATGTGACTCATGGTGAGATGAGGGGACAGTAAGGATATGTTCACAAGGTGGATTCCACCTGGAATTCCATTCTGCTGCAGTTTTTGCCGTGGATCCACACGTGGCTGCAGCCATCAGTGGGAAAAATTTGCGAGCACGTTTTTTGACGTGTATTCAAGAAAAAAAAGTCGTATGTTACTTCTTCATGCGGATCCATGAAAAAATGTGTCAGACATTCAGTACGCGGATTTTGCCCACTGACAGATCTAAATCCACATATTGATCACGAGCAAAAGCCATAAATAGTGCCAAATGGTATCAGATAGAATGCCCTCATAGTGACCCATAGAGAGCGACCCAATAAATAGGGCAAGATACTGAATGTCACCCGAGTGCTACACAGAGTGCCCTCATAAATAGTATCAGATAGAGTGTCCCCACAAATAGTGCTAGACAGAGCGCCCCCATTAATAGTGCTAGATAGAGTGCCCCCATAAACAGTGTACACAGGCAGCTTGCGTGCCCCTATGAACAGCTCGGTCACACATGCCTGACAGTGACCCTATAAAGAGTAGCAGCCATAGTGTCCCAGTAAACAGTTCAACCCCAACAACAGCCCCGTTCACAATATCAGAGCACTGCACAGTGCCAGCCACGGGGTGCCCACGTTAGCAGTGCCATATGACAGAATTGGAGGCAGGTTCACACGGATGGTATATTGATAGAATATCTCATCATTGTCTGATTAGTGAGGGGTCCGCTGTTGGGACCCCTACAATCCCCACACCTTGCTGTAAAGGAAGTGCAGCTGCATTCACCAGCATTATTATGAGAAAAAAGCTAAAGGGACAGTTGAGCCGTTACCCGGGGGGTGCAGACATCCATGGATATCACATAGCATCAGATATCACATAATATGCCATCAATGACATTATGTGTTGGGTAGGATTATCCCTTCAAATGCAGTTTAATAAGCAGACACTAGAGGGAGGCACTGAGCCAACATAGTTAATACACTACATAGCTGTGCCATCTATAGACATCAATGCCCTCCTCATCTGCGTTCTTGCGTTGTGGCACATGTGGACGATAGTGATTATCATCCATATGTAAAGAGACCGTCCTTAAAGGGGTTTTTTAACGGCCAATTTTTGGTTTAACATTTTTTTTTTTTTTCTCCCCATTAAAAAAAAAACAAAAAAAAAAAAAACATACCTTATTTATTTGTCCGGCAACATATCCACCTGAGGGCTTGATTTTTACGGACAAGTTGTATGTTTCAATTGTATTATTTAATGTACCACATAATGTACTGAAAAGCTTTTAAAGGGGTTGTCCCGCGCCGAAACGTTTTTTTTTTTTAATTCAATAGGCCCCCCGTTCGGCGCGAGACAAACCCAATGCATGGGTTAAAAAAAACAAAACCGTTTAGTACTTACCCGAATCCCCGCGCTGCGGCGACTTCTTATTTACCTTACCAAGATGGCCGCCGGGATCTTCACCCACGATGCACCGCCGTCTTCTCCCATGGTGCACCGTGGGCTCTGTGCGGTCCATTGCCGATTCCAGCCTCCTGATTGACTGGAATCGGCACACGTGACGGGGCGGAGCTACGAGGACCAGGTCTCTGGCACGAGCGGCCCCATTCACCAGCGAGAAGACAGGACTGCGCAAGCGCGTCTAATCAGGCGATTAGACGCTGAAATTAGACGGCACCATGGCGACGGGGACGCTAGCAACGGAGCAGGTAAGTGAATAACTTCTGTATGGCTCATAATTAATGCACAATGTACATTACAAAGTGCATTAAAGGGGTTGTCCCACGCCGAAACGGGTTTTTTTTTTTCTTCAACAGCCCCCCCCCCCCCCCCTCCCCCGTTCGGCACGAGACAAACCCGATGCGGGGACCTAAAAAAAAATCCGCACAGCGGTTACCTGAATCCCTGCGCTCCGGTGACTTCTTACTTACCGGTTGAAGATGGCCGCCGGGATCTTCTCCCTCGGTGGACCGCAGCTCTTCTGTGCGGTCCATTGCCGATTCCAGCCTCCTGATGTGCCGATTCCAGCCTCCTGATTGGCTGGAATTGGCACGTGACGGGGCGGAAAACACGGAGCCGGCATCCGGCACGAGCGGCCCCATTGAGAAAAGAAGAAGACCCAGACTGCGCAAGCGCGTCTAATTTGGCGATTAGATGCTGAAAATTAGACGGCACCATGGAGACGAGGACGCTAGCAACGGAACAGGAAAGTGAATAACTTCTTATAACTTCTGTATGGCTCATAATTAATGCACAATGTACATTACAAAGTGCATTAATATGGCCATACAGAAGTGTATAACCCCACTTGCTTTCGCGGGACAACCCCTTTAAACATTTCTAAGTGAGCTGAAATGAAAAACAAACCCTCAGGTTTGCCATTTTTTGTAAAGGGGGGGGGGGGGGGGGTTACAGTAAACAACCTGCAGCTAAAATGACATGTTGACTTTATTTTGTCAGAATAATTACAACAATATCAGATGTATCTAGTTTAGAGATGAGTGAACTAGGGTACTCGAGATGCTCGTTACTCGAGACGATCACCACGCGGTACTGGAGTCAATTGCATTGCCTTCCTCGCATGTTTAGCGCCATTTTCTAGCCATTAAAGAGAGAAGGCATTACCACTTCCTGCTGTGACGTGCCCCCCTTCCCCCAGTAGTGAGTGGCTGGGCCGATCAGGTGACCGCCGAGTACTTAAACTGGTCCCGCCCGCGGCTCGCCTCAGACGCATGCTGGCAGGGGTTAGGGAAAGTGCTGCTGCTGATATAGGGACAGTGTTAGAGTAGGATCCTGTCGTCAAGAACCCCAACGGTCTTTCTTAGGGCTACTCCACATCGTCTGCATTACTGTTGTTGCTGGCTGGGAGCAGTAGTGCACCAATTTTTTTTTTAACCATCTCGGGCTGTGCAGGCCATTTCAACTTTAGCGTTCTCAGTCTGCAGTGTATTACGCAGAGTTTAGGGACAGAGCTGCCTATACAGGGAAAGTTTTACAGTACTCCTGATCCTCTGTGCAAGAACCCCAACGGTCCTTCTTAGGGCTACATCTGACCGTGTGCATTATAGTTGTGGCTGGCTGGTAGCAGTAGTGCATCAAGTTTTGTATTACGCATCTAGGCCTGTTCCCAGCCTTGCAGTTATAGCGTTCTCAGCCTGCAGTGCATAACGCAGAGTTTAGGGACAGAGCTGCTTCTATAGGGAAAGTTATACAGTCCTCATCCTCCATACAAGAACCCCAACGGTCCTTCTTAGGGCTACATCTGATCCGTGTACTTTACAATTGTGGCTGGCTGGGAGCAGTAGTGCACCAACTTTTGTATTACGCATCTAGGCCTGTTCCCAGTCTTTCCGTAATAGCGTTCTCAGCCTGCAGTGCCGTACAACCAGCTCTCACCATGAAACTGCACTCTAAGGCTGGGTTCACACAGGGCGGATTTGCCACAGTTTTTCCGTTGCGGTTTGGCCGCAGAAGAAATGCTTCTGCGGCAAAACGACTTCAAAAGGTTAATTTTGGCTTGCGGATTTTCCTGTGGAAAAATCCGCAAGCATTCTTTTCCACAGTTTTTTAAAAGTTTTTGCCGAGTATTTTGGTACGGATTTTGCTGCGTCCATAGAGGTCTATGGAAAAAAGTGCTGCGGAAAAGACAGAAGAGTGGACATGCTGCATCTTTGAAAAACGCTCCGCAGTTGCATTTACGCACTGCGGCTGTGCGGAAAAAATCCGCCCTGTGAGAACAGCATTTTTGCAAAACTCATTTGTGCTGCATTGCACTGCAAAGGCAGCGGTTTTGCCGCAGTGCGGATATGTAACGGCAATCCGCGGCAAAACCGCAGCAAATCTGCCCTGTGTGAACCCAGGCTAACATTTCCTAGCCTACTGCAAACAACTTCAGTTATACCGTTCGGTGTCTGCAGTGCATTAGACAGAGGTCTCACCGCTAAACAGTACTGTAATATTTCCTGGGCCACTGCAAAATATTTCAGCTCTGCCGCTGTGCAGAGCGTCTCACCATACCCTTTTCTTGGTGGGGTTGAGATAGCCACAGTTACCAGCACTATCCACTGGCTTTAGAGTCTTCTCCCACTCCATACAGCCTCTATTATCTACAAATCTCTGCGAGCAGTAAATTACCCCTAGGTATCAGCGCAAGACAGCGGGTTAATTTTTTCAAGTCACAGCATAGCATTCCGCTATCTACAAGTCTCTGTGTGCGGTGAATTAAGCCATAGTTGTCAGTGCTGTACAGTCGGCTAATTAATTTGGGCCCTGCTCTATTCTTAATCCGCCATGATGAGGAGTAGGGGTAAGGGTCGAGGGCACGGACATCCAAGTGAGGGTGTGGGTCATCAGATTAATCACCAATAGAACATATATATGACCATTTGGGACGCCAACTCCCACAGCCCACGAGTTTGCATGATCTAGAGCAGTGGTCCCCAACCTTTTTGGCACTAGGGACCGGCTTCAAGCAAGACCATTTTTACAAGGCCCGGCAGAGTGGGGCGGGACATGGGTGGGGCTTTGGTTATATGGGGCGGGGTTATGAAGGGGGCAGTATAATATATCCCCCCCCCCAGCCTGGCAGCACACACAGAGCAGTATATAATGTATTTCCCCCTGCCCCCCCAGCACACACATAGGGCAGCAAAAATTTATCCCCCCCCCCAAGCACACACATAGGGCAGCATATAATTTATCTCCCCCCCCCCCCCAGTAATAGGAAGCCCCCACTCCTCAGTAATAAGCAGCCCCCCCCAGTAATAGGCAGCCTCCTCCACAGTAATAAGCACCCCCCACCCCAGTAATAGGCAGCCACCACCTCTCAGAAATAAACAGCCCCCCTAGTAATAAGCACCCCCCCCCCCAACCCATATACTTACCTCCTCCCTGCTGTCAGCGTCGCTCCCTCTCTAATTGCCCTGAGCACACTGTAGTCAGTGTGTAGCCTGGCATGCTTCCTCCCCGAGTCCTCTCCTGCGGAACTAATGAGCAGGGGACTCGGGGAGGAGGATCCTGGCTGCACACTGACGTCAGTGTGCGCTGGATCAGTGGGAATAGCGCGATTACCAGCAGGGAGCTGCGGCACCTGAGCTGGTAATCGCTTTAGTGGTGAGCGGCGTCGGCACGCCGCACATGACACGAGGCAGCGGGCCTTGTGTTTAGAACAAAACTTCCCGCCGATGCCGCGGACCGGTGCTAAACACCTAAAGAAAGGCAGTACAACAGGGTACTAGAGCCTCCATGCCCACTGTATCACATGCTGTATCCCAGCTAGAGGTAGTACAACAGGGTACTAGAGCCTCCATGCCCATCCATATTGCATCTTGTATCCAAGCTAGAGGCGGTACAACAGAGTACTAAGCCACCATGCCAGCCCGTATCACATCTTGTATTCAAGCTAGAGGTGGTACAACAGGGTACTAGAGTCTCCATGCCCGCCTGTATCATACCTTGTATCATAGCTAGAGGCAGTACAACAGGGTACTAGAGTCTCCTTTCCGGCAAAA
Organism: Eleutherodactylus coqui; assembly: GCF_035609145.1. Classification (NCBI taxonomy): domain Eukaryota; kingdom Metazoa; phylum Chordata; class Amphibia; order Anura; family Eleutherodactylidae; genus Eleutherodactylus; species Eleutherodactylus coqui. The sequence continues at coordinate 1,837,167 of NW_027102295.1, read as the reverse complement.
AAACAAAAAAGAAAAACAAGCACTCAGAGGATCCATTGATGGAAAAATAAAAAACATAATGTCTCCTGGAATGCAGCGACTGAAAAGTAAGTATAAAAAATACAAATTCAAAGCGCATCAATTCTGCTATAGATTTTTTTGGTTGGGTTTCTTACAGCGTTAATCATCAGCATAAATGACACAAAACATTTTTTCCACGGGCCGTAACGATTACGATGATACCAAAACTTTTTTTTTTGTTTTTTTCACTTTTTCGCAATAAAAACCCTTTTTTGGAAATTATTTTCTTTTTCTAAATCGCGACATTCAAAGTCCTATAACTTTTATTTTTCCATGGACGGAGCTCGGTGAGGGCTTATTTTTTGCGAGACGAGCAGTAGTTTTTACTGGTACCATTTTGGGGTACATACGGATTTTTTTGATCACTTTTATTGCGTTTTTTGGGAGGCAAAATACTAAAAATTAGCATGTTGCCTCAGTTTTTTGCGTTTAACGCTTTTTGCCGTGCAGGATAAAAACCATGTTTGATTTATTCTACAAGTCTTTATGGACACGACGATACCAAATATGTGGGGTTTTTTATGCTAATATGAGAAAAAGCATTTAAAAAGTGGCAGGGAAGGAGATGCCCTCCCCACTGTTGCAGCGGGACGCCGGCTATGACTGACAGCCAGCTCCTCATATGTGATCTCGCGCTATCCCCAGGACGTAAGTTTACGCCCTGTCGCAGGAAGTACCCTGCTGCCAGGACGTAAACTTACGCCCTGGGGCGGGAAGGGGTTAATTAAAAAAAAAAAAAAAAGTAGTACAGCAAAAAAAAAAAAAAACCCTACACAAGTTTGGTATCGTATAGAATAAAGTTATCATGTCATTTTTGTATGTTGTAGAAACAAGACCACTGAAAGATGGCAGAATGTCAATTTTTTCCCCATTTCACTGCATTAGGAATTTTTTAAAAGTTTTTCAGTACCTTATATGGTACATTAAATAACACCATTGAAAAATACAACTCGTCCCGCAAAAAACAAGCCCTCATACAGCGACGTCGATGGATAAACAAAGGAGTTATGATTTTATAAAAGGGGGAGGAAAAAACAAACATGATAACAAAGGATGGCGTCCTGCCTTCCTCACACAGGCGATATTTTTGGCTTTAGGCGCAGCCTCTCACACGGCCTCAGACTGCTGCGATTTCCGTGTCTGGTCTATTTTTGAGCGTGTAGTGCTCCTCAATGACGAGGACTGCTGAAAGCCAGTGAAAACGTAACGTGCGGCAAAGCGCCGGAATTTAAATTGCGCTGCTTTCCCGCGTTCCTGTGTGAGGGAGGGGCTAAAAGCAGCCGGGTGCATATTTACTGTGGGATCCGCCTGTAGTTGCCATTTGAGTGGGCCTGCCCTTACTACCATCAGCTTGGTCCAAGGCCTTTCTTCCCCTCAAGTAACGCTGACCACAGTACACATCACCGTGTTCCCTGCCGCAGGCACTCCCCTCCTGTGCCGCTCACGTCCCCATATGAGCCGCACTACCCTCAGCCGCCAGAGGAGGCACGTTACCTTGTTCACGTGAGACAACCGTACCACGTGATGTAATGGGTCAGGTGCTTCATCACGTGTTGTGGTGACGTAAGAGGACCTTACGGAGAGGGAAAGGTAATGGGCTCCGCACTCCTCAGAGAGGCTAGCGGTTCATTCATAGCCGGTATATTGGGGGCACCATGCAGCGCAGTGCATTGTGGGTGCCTGGATGTGGAGAGCCCTTCATACACGCCTGCTGAACGAGGGATGCGTCTAGCATTAACCCCTTCCTGCATGCTGGAGGCGGGATGTCTGGTATTAACCCCTTCATACACGGATATGCTTCTACTCTTGTTTCTCTATAGACCCCTGTAGCCTAATATCAGAGCAGGGCACGTATATTGGTGGCTGCCTGTCTGGTCGTTTAGTATAGTTGGCCGCCCATATGGCTATCAGAGTGCTGCTGACGGGCGCAGGAACGCTGTAGTGTCGATGCACCTTCATTCTTCTGCTTGGCAGAAGTACTGGCAGTGAGATTCCTACTGGCTGGGCAGTAAGGCCTCCTTCCCACGAGCGCTGACGGGCTCCGCCGCGTAATATTCCGCAGTGAAGCCCGTCACGGCGCCCCCCAGAGACCCCATACTTACCAGCGGAAGATAGCGTGAAGACGCTTCCCCGCCCACCGCCGTCGCGTCATGTGACACGCCCACCACGTCACATGACGCGCGGCGGTAGGCGGGGGAAGTGTTTTTTCACGCTATCTTCCGCTGGTTGCAGCGGGAAATAGCGTGAACGGACAGCTTCCATTGACTGCAATGGAAGCCGTCAGCGTGTACACCCGCAGCAAATAGAACATGCTGCGGGTGAGGACGGGAGATTTCACGGTGCGTAATTCCGCGGTGGAATTACGCATCGTGAGCATTGAGCTATTAGGTTCAATAGAACCTAATAGCAGGGGGCAACGCAGCGGATTTTTGCCGCGGATTTACGCGGCGTAAATCCGTTCGTGGGAAGGAGGCCTAATGGTGTATCGTGGTCATACTACATCATACGGCCAAAGGCTGTACAGTTAGAGCTTCCCAAAGCAGAGCGCATGACGGTCCTAGAGGTGCAAAGGAAGAACAATGGTGGCGCCCGACTGTCCTGCATACGTTCTTGTGCGGAATCAGGAATGCGCCTTTCCTTCCAGTTATGGCTGTGGCTCAGGGCTTATTCAGACGACCGTATATCGGCCGGGTATTCACGCCGGCCGATATACAGCGTCTCTCTCTGCAGGGGGAGGAGGCTGGAAGAGCCGGGAGCAGTGCTCTGACCTCCCGCCCCCTCTCCGCCCCTCCACACTATTTGCAATGAGGGAGATGGGACGGGGCGGAGCTAATTCCAGGAACTTAGCCCCCGCCTCCATCCTGCCCCTTCTCATTGCAGATAGTGGAGAGGGGGCAGGAGCTCAGTGCAGTGCTCCCGCCTCTTCCAACCTTCTTCCCCTGCAGAGAGGGACACCGTATATCGGCCGGCGTGAATACGCTTACAAATAAAGAACGTATCTAGCTGCCTACATGCGGGTGAGTGCGATCTCAGGTGGAGAAATTCGGCCCCATATTGCGCTCGTCAATGTGAATTTTCACAGCAACGTGAGGCATTTTACTGACAAAAGTGTCTCCCATCCTTTCTGTGGAGCAGTGATCCTCCGCCAAGTGTTACCATTGTTTTCAATGGGTAACCTCGCATCACACTTACGTACACCTCGCACGCCGTGCAATGCAGTTTCCTGTTCCATTGAAAACAGTGGGTGAAGCGTTCCAAGGGTCGCAAAAATATAGCACATTGTTTCCTGCACCGCATTGTGAACAACTCACTGCAAGACGCACAGATCTGGCGCTACTATGAGGCCCATTTTTTTGAATGGAGTCCTATACGTGAGCGATCACAGCAAGTCGTATCTTTTTCTGTTCCTCGGAACGCATCGCCCATTCCTTTCAATGGAACAGTAAAACACATGACACAGTGTGCAATGTGAGGAATCCCACTGAAAACAATGGGAACCGCTCATCCTCCGACGTGGCAGAGGATCGCTGCTTTACTGAAGTGATGGGAGGCGGTTTTGCCATAAAAACATTTGGCATCGCGGTGAGAATGCACGTTAGCGAGCGCAATATTGGGCTGAGAAACTCCGGATGATATCCGCCCGCCCATGTGCAGGTAGCCTAAAGTAAATCTTATGGATTGCTTTTTTGTACATGTATGATAAATGTTAATAACATATATATTCTTTTATAAATGTATAGATTCTTTGGTGTCTTCCGTTATATATTTGATAACTATCAAAAAATGACATAAACCCCTTAACAACACAGGATGTAAGATTACGTCCTCCACGTTTGGGGTATCCATTGAGGGAGATCATGGGGTGATTCCCTTTCATACAGCGCAGGTGCCGTCTGTTTCTGACATCCGCCTGCAACATCCATCGGCCAATGTTCCAGCGGGCCGTGCGGGTGTCATGGCAGCTTGGGGCCTTCTTGAAGGCCCCAGGACTGTATTAGCAAAATGCCTATCAAACCATGCCTGAGGCATGGCTTGATAGGATGCCTGTTAGGCCTCAGTCAGACGGGCGATTTTTCGCACAATTTGCGCATGCGTCTGTCGATTTTTTTTTTTTTTTTAAACCATTGCTTTGCAATGGTATCGGACACATGAGCGCTTTTTATGCACTCGTCCGATAAATTATAGAACAGAAATCGCAGATCGCACCTATGTGCGATCTGCGATTCCTGTTCTCTTCTCTATATACGCTCAATGGGGCCGGCGGCAGCAGCGCCGACCCCATTGAGAACATATAGAAAACAAATCATTCTTCTCTGCCACAGCTGTAACAGCTGTGGCAGAGAAGAACGATGTTTGCCCATTGAATTCAATGGAGCTGGCAATACAGCCGGCTCCATTGAAAGCAATGGGCTGCCGGACAGCGCTGGATGAATTGTCGGGAAGGGCTTAAATATATAAGCCCTTCCCTGCAATTCATCCAGAAATGTGTTAAAATAAAAAAAATATATATATACTCACCTTGTCCCAGGAGTCGGAGTTCAGCACGGCCGGCCTGCAGTGGGTGTGAAGGGGGTGTGACTCAAAGCTGCCCCTGATTGGCTCAGCGCTGAGCCAATCAGAGGCAGGTCTCACTCACACCCATTCATGAATTGGCTCAGGCTGAGCCAATCAGGGGCAGGTCTGACTCACACCCACTGCAGGCCGGCCGTGCTAAACTCCATCTGCCGGGACAAGGTAAGTATATATATTTTTTTTATTTTAACACATTTCTGGATGAATTGCAGGGAAGGGCTTATATATTTAAGCCCTTCCCGACAATTCATCCCACGCTCGCCCACAGCACATTGCTTTCATGGAGTCGGCTGTATTGCCGGCTCCATTGAATGCAATGCGCTGGACAGCTCCAGCCTGTTTCTAATGAAACGGGGCTAGGAGCAGCTTTTCGGGCGATTTTTGGGCATCGGTCACGCGATTTGCGGATGCGCATCCGTCATGCGATCCGCAAACCGCGCGAAAAAACGCCCGTGTGACTAAGGCCTTAGAATGCGGTATGATGTTATGCTATGACAGTACATCATACTGCAGGAGCGATCAAAACATCACTAGTTCTTGTTCCCTCGGGGGACTTAAAAAAAAAAAAGTCATTTTAAAAAAGTTTTACTAATTATGAAAAAAAAAAAAACGGTAATAAAAGTAAAAAAAATCCTTTTGCTATTTTATAATAAAAGAATCGAAATAATAAAACAAGAATACATGTTTCGTATCGCTGTGCCTGCAAAAGTCCGATCTATCAATGTAAAACATTATATACTCCGCATGGTGAACGTCGTCAGAAAAAAAATAAAGAACGCCAGAATTGCACTTTTATGGTCACTTCGTCTCCAAGAAAAAATGTAATAAAAAGTCATATGTACTCCAGAATGGTACCAACGAAAACTACAGGACATCTCGCAGAATATGAGATGTAGCATAACAATGTCAACGGAAAAACTAAAAAGTTATAGCTGTCAGAAAATGGCAGCAGATAGTAATTTTAAAAATTTATTAATAAAAGCAATACAACAACAAAAACTTGGTAAATTTGGTATCCTAGTAATCGTACTGACCCTTAAAATAAAGTTATCAGGTCATTTTTGTTGCAATGTTTACACCGTAGAAAGAAGACGCAATCAAAGATGGCGGAATTTAAAATAAAAGAGTTATGATTTTTTAAAATTGGGGAGGAAAAAACAAAAATGGGGGAAAAAAAGGTGACAGTCCCTAACCCCTTCCCTCTATATGACGTACATTTACATCATGCAGCATTGGGGTATTATGAAGAGAGATCGTGGGGCGCCTGCTGTTTACTACAGCTGACACCCGCGGGCAATAGCTGCAATCAGCAGCACAGCCAATCGCGGTTTTTAACCCTTTAACGCCCCGTGTGAGATTGCAGGAAGCTGTGCTGGTGGCAGCCAGGGATGGATTGATAGGCTGCCTGTCAGATTGCAGTATGATGTAATGCCATGGCAGGAGCGATCAAGTTGTGGTCCTAAAAAAAAAAAGTTAAAATCAGATCAATAAAGTTTTACTAATTGTGTAAAAAAAAAAAATTATAATAAAAATTTAAATCACCCTCCTTTGCCATATCTATAATAAAATCTAAATCATAAAACAAAAATACATAATTGGTATCGCTGCGTCTGTAAGGCCTCATGTCCACGGGCAAAATATGATTTAAGATCCGCAGCGGATCTCCCGCGCGCGGATCCGCATCCCATAGGGATGCATTGACCACCCGCGGGTAGATAAATACCCGCGGATGGTCAATAAAAGGGATTTAAAAAAAAAATGGAGCATGAAAAAATCTGGACCATGCTCCATTTTCGTGCGGGTCTCCCGCGGGGACGGCCCCCGCGGGCTTCTATTGAAGCCTATGGAAGCCGTCCGGATCCGCGGGAGACCTAAAATAGGAATTTAAAAGTATTTACCCATCCGGAGCGGACCGGGAAGGTCTTCTATTCCTCACGGCCGGATCTTTCTTGCTTCGGCTCGGCGGATGTGCCCGGCGCATGCGCGCGGCACGTCGACGACGTGCCGCCGGCGTGACGAATTCATCCGCCGGCCGAAAATGAAGATCCGGCCGTGAGGAACAGCAGACTTTCCCCGCCCGCTACGGATAGGTAAATTCTTTTAAATTCTTATTTTAAGCGCTCATGTCCGCGGGGCAGGAGGGACCCGCTATGGATTCTACATGTAGAATCCGTAGCGGGCCTGATTTTCCCTGTGGACATGAGGCCTAAAAGTCTGATCTATTTACAGCGCATTATTTACAGCACACGGTGAACTTCGTCCGGAAAAAAAAAAAAGAACATCAGAAATGCACTTTCAGTCACCATCTCCCAGAAAAAATGCAATAAAAAAGCGATCAAAAAGTCTTATGTATTCCGAAATGGTACGAACATAAACTACAGGATGTCTCGCCAGAAATGAGCCCATACTCAACTATGTCGATGGAAAAATAAAAACGTTTTTGCAGCAGAGAATAATTCTAAAAAATTAAATGTCTTGTATTTTTTTTCTTAGTAGTACAGCAAAAAAACACTATAAAAGTTTGGTATAATAATAATAGTAGTGACTCATAGAATAAGGTTACTGTGTCATTTTTGTTGTAGCTAGAAACAGGATGCACTGAAAGATGGCGGAATGACGTGGGTTTTTTTGTTTGTTTTTTTTTAATTTTACTCCACTTATAAGGTACTGAAAAATGTTTAAAAAATTCTAAGGTACATTAAATAGCACCATTGAAACATACAACTCGTCCCGCAAAAAACAAGCCCTCATACATGGACAAATAAGGGAGATACAATTTTTTAAAAGGGGGGAGGAAGAAACAAAAGTAGAAAAAAAAGGTGCTGCATCATTAAGGGGTTAAAAGAGAATTATTTTTTTCCCTTTAACAAAAATATTCCATAGGGTGCGTTCAGACGCAGCTGCAGATTTACACCAACGTTACGGAAACGGTGCGGATTTCACCCTTTCCATAGAAGGGGTAAAGTCCGCTGCAGATCTGCACCAAGAATGATACGGAAATGATGCAGACTTTCCACTAGGTGTGAACGTTCCCATAAATGGATTCTAATTAGTGATCTTTATCTCTAGCACGTTCATATAGCAGTGCAGTAGTCGGTGTATGACTGGATACGCAGATAACATCACACTAACGTCTGTTTGTCATTCTTACAGGATGAAACATTTATCGTCTCTGACAATCTGCCCGCATCTCTGGCGCTCCATGCCATGCCATCTCTCTGAGCTCCGCCTGGATTATGTTCTGGCAGGTGGTCAGTCCTTTCGGTTGGTTTGGTTTTGGTGTATTTTTTGTTTCTTTTATAAGTGTAACATATTCCTGATAACAAGTAAATGTACTACGTTTGTCCCCCTTTGTGACTGCAAACTTCTTGCTAATTCGTGACTGGAAAACTCTGTAGCTTATCTCCCGCAGCCTCATTTTAGCACCCTTACTTTTTCCGGAACACATTAGGCCTCATGTCCTCGGAGCGGAATCCGACCCTGCTTACCCGTTCGGGTCTTCTGTGTGTCTGTCCGGATCTTCAATTTTCTTCACTGCAGATGTGTGCAGGAGCGCCGGCCATCGCACATGTGCAGTGGAGATTTTTTTTAAACTCCTGCTTTACCGTGGGAACCGCACTGCAATGGAGCATGCTGCGACTTGTTTTCTGTGCTAAAAGGTCAGCAAAACAAATCTGCATGCTTTTACCCCTTAGTGACGGCCCCATAGTGTTTTTACATCCTAGCTAAGTGGGCTTTAATCCCAGAGGATGTAAAAACATGCATCTTCTAAGGATTAAAGCCCCATGGGCTGTGGACGTGACAGCTCCATGTTGTCGGTTCCAGGGGGTAGCTGACAACATGGAGCAATCATGAGGGCCCACGGGGAGCCCCCACCCAGCAATGCGATCGGTGCTATCCGATGGATGGCGCCGATCGCAATAAGGTAAATAAAAAGTTAAAGTTTCAGCTCCCCTCACAGAATGTACCCACGAGGGAGGCTAAAACTACTCACCTCCATCCTGCGTGATGTCCGGCGACGATCTGGGCGGGAGCGGACCCTCCGGCGTCTTCTGCGCATGTGCGCCTTAGTTAAAATGGTGATGCATGTGCAGATAACCAGATCGCCATGGGGCATTTGAAATCTCCTGTTTTCCGGCTACTGAAGGTAGCCGGGAGGCAGGAGATGTTGCCGGGCTCCGTGATCGCCGCTATCCAATGGATATCCTATAAGTCTTCAGTAGGGGCAAAAAATAATGACCTTATTTATGGAGAATGAACGTCTCTAGAGAGCTCAAACACCTTTGAGACGCCTCAGAGATTCCTATTACCAACATGTTAGAATCCAAGCAATCCCTGAGTCAAGGTAAAAACCCTGCAACTCTCCGACTGCTCAGCGCCCATCAGTCCTGGGCAGGTACTTAGTGAGTATGCTCGCTCATCTCTACGCTTAAGTAATACGGATATGCCCCCTTGTTTCTTCTGCCCATGAACATATTACATATATCATATCTGCACTTGTATTTTTATATAGAGTCTCGGTCAACACAGTCAATAGCAAGTCAGGACCCCAATGCTGAGATTACAGAGGCAGTGGCACCAATCTAGCATTGCGTCCCATTCACAATGTTTCCCCCATACAGGGGTTCCCCAATAGCATCCTTATTTCAGAACATTCAGTGTTGAGATATTACAATCTCCTCTGAGCATCCCCAGTCCTCCGAGAACAAGACCTTCACACATGTGGTGCGTCCGCTACCTTTAGATGGCGCTTTCCCTCCTACCTTTATATCTCAAGTTACTTCCCAAGATACTTTAGGCTGTATTCACACGGGGCGGTTGGAGTTCAGTAAAAAACAACATTGACCAAACTGCCCACGTTTTTGCTACGGCTTTGATGCAATTGTGGTGAAAACTGAAACCGCATCAAAACCGCGGCAACAACATAAGCAGTTTTCCCGCTGCGGTTTTGTACATTGTTTCCACCATAAATCCCGGCCAGCGGCCATATTTACCTATACAGCGGTACCTCGGGTTACGAGTGCCTTGGCTGGAGAGTTTTTCACTTGCGAGCAGGCTCTTTCCCTAATTTTTGCTCCAATTTCCGAGCAAAAATTTGGGATACAAGCCTGCTTGCAAGTCAAAAACTCACAAGCTAAGGCTCGGGGGGGGAGCGGGAGTTTCTATACTCACCTGTCGCCGGCGTGTCGTCTTCCCAATGGTCTGCAGGCTGTCACTCCCTCCTCTACGCTGACAGAGAATTGCTTTCTGGATCTGGGGCTTAAATGTCCTGCCTCCAGCAAGCATTGAATTTAATAAATGGTAGAGCGCTGCCTGTGATTGGCTGAGCACTGTGACCAATCATAGGCATCGCTCAGCTGTTCAATAAATGGCTGAGCGCTGCCTGTGATTGGCTGAGCACTGTGACCGATCAAAGGCATCGCTCAGCTGTTGTTCAATGAATGGCTGAGCACTGCCTGTGATTGGCTGAGCACTCAGCCAATCAGACGCAGCCCTTTCAGCAGCGGGGATTTTAAGTCCCTGCCTGCTGAAAAGCTTCACAGCCGTGCGGGGAGAAGACAGGCCAGTATAGATTTTACTTTTTACTACAGCTAGGGATGATTTTTTAGGCTTCGATTTAAAGCCCTTCCCCTAAAATTACTGCAGGTGTGACGGCAGGGCATTGCAGTGGCCCCCGGATCCCCCACAAGCTGGGAGCGCCTCACACGGAGAGTATGTGTGTAATACGCACCAAGACGGTGCACGCCGCTGTCTGTTTTGCGCTCACATTCTGTCCGCTGTCCCCGGAGGCACAAATAGAGCCATGTAGCGGTTGTTACCGGGTCTTACACACTCCACACAGTAAAGCCGCTGCTCATTTACATGTGAAGGTACACTTGTTTTACAGCCCCAAAATACCAGAATTTCTGCCTAATAGTCTCAGCATTGTGATGCCCTTTAAGGCTCATTCACACGAGCGTGCGGGAAATCGCTGGGTGTATAAGGGGGCGACCTGCTGATTGGGGGTCTCACTGCTCAGAGCCCACCGATCTAGAGAACAGGACTCCGATGTCCCCCTCTGCCCGGCACTTCAGGGGTCGCCCCTCCCCCGCAGGGACACCATTGTGGCTGGCCACGAATCAGCTTCAGTGTGGCTGATGGACGGGCGGTGCGGCTACCTCGGCAGCCCCATGTAAAGTGACAGGTGTCAGCGCACAGCGTGATCCAGCCAGTTACCTCCTCACACAGGATTACCAGTGTGACCGCCATACCGCCACATACTGCATATCTCACACATGCCGTCCTGCACGGTCTTCCTGGTTTCCCGCTGTCACCCGGCGGCATGGTGTATAAATGCCACAATAATTGTGCCCAGAGGTTTATATGCCACCATGGGAAACAGGGCTGCAGTGCAGACAATACACCACAACATGCCGGGTCCTGGAGAGGCCGTGAGAACTGCGAGCAGCACAACACAGAGGGGGATTACATCTAACGCCATATCATACACACTACAGCACACAATACACAGGAGGGCGCCCCCTGGGGGGAAGAGCCACAACTGCATGAGAGCGCTAACCATGAGGGAATACTAGCGCCCCTCACAGGAGCCGGCCGCGTCCCCCCTGTCAGCGCTGAGCTGCCGCTACAGGACGCTGCCAGCCTGACGGGCCTCCACGGATGAAGTTACCTCACGAGCCGCATCCTCCCGCCGCGCGGTCGGCCTCTGCTGACTGGATGCGCGCGGGCCGACCTCTGAAAGCCGCCTGCTGTGTCTTTCTCTCTCTCTCTCCCCGAATCTATAAAACCTATGTCCCGCCCACCACTTCCGGTTGGAGCCCCGATGAAGTGCAGGAATGTTCTGGAAGGAGGACGGCGGGTTTCCTGCTCCATGAGCCCCACGTGATCGGCTCCTTTCCCGCGCAGTGAGCTCTCTGCACTGAGGGGGGAAGCGTGAAAGGCGGCTGCGAGCTGAGGTGCCGGACAAGAGGCTTCACGGACTATGAGTGGGCTCCGTGCTCGGCTTATTAGACTGCTTTCTCATTGGCAGCAGTGTATGAAGAGACGGCCTGGTGTCAGTACAGCTGCTTGTGGGGCATTATGTGTCTAGGAAGTTGGGTGGGAAACAGCCATCTTGGAGGTAATCGGTGAGCCCCTCGCATTACTGACCGATACAAGCAGATGTGTCATATGGCCGAGACAACTACAGTTTATGGTCAGCTGATAAGGGCTATGTGATATTATTCAACTAAACCACCGAAACAGAAATACTGGGGTGGTGCGGTGCATAGCTCTACAGCTGCGCCCCCGAGGTGGTGCGTTGTGTGGCCCCGGTGGCTGCGTCCCCAGGGTGGTGCGGTGCGTGGCCCCCGCCGGCTGCGTCCCTGGGGTGGTGCGGTGCGTGGCCCCCGCCGGCTGCGTCCCCGGGGTGGTGCGGTGCGTGGCCCCCGCCGGCTGCGTCCCCGGGGTTGGGCGGTGCGTGGCCCCCGCTGGCTGCGTCCCCAAGGTTGGAGTTTTGCTCTGTATGGCTTGTGGTCGCTGCTCCTTGCTGCTCACCCTTCAACCCCATTGACCCCAATGATATTGCGAGGTTGGATGACGACACAAGATCTCTGCTGGCCCGGCTACAGTCTGCTGTCACCTTCGGGGCCTGAAGGAACAAAAATGGCTGAACCACTTCCCTGCCCGCCTGATGCAGACTTTTCACAGTACTCATCCGTAGCCTAAACCAGAGTTGCACAACCATATTTGTGCACACAATATGCTGAAAATAGAACCCATTGTTTCTTTCCCCCTCCATCCTCTCCCCAGTGGGTTCGTTCACACGCACGTATTTGGCGCTCGTGCACAATGCGGTTGTGCAATAAAAATGTGCAGCCTTTTCTATCTCTCCGTGCATTTGTGCATAGAGAGAACATTTGGAACTCCTGAAGCTATCAGCCATTTAAATGGCTGAGAGCATTGGTGCATGTTTTTTTTTTTTCGCATGCAATTGCGCACATCTTGCGTAGTTTACAGTGCATTTTGCATGGGCAAATCCCACTTCGCAAATACGCTTACACTACGCTCTGATCGGACTTGGCAGCACTGGTTACTCCGCAGGTGTGATGTCTTAGACTAATGCAGTGTGCAGCAGGCGGTCCGAGAAGCTGGGCGGCCATCTTCAGGTCTCCAGGTCTGCTTTAGGGGTTTTCTCACTAGACAGTATATCCCATCTGCACAGGACCCCCAGTGAACAGCGCACTCTGAACGCACTGTGACTGGAGTAGCGGTGCGCATGCTTAAGCGCCATTTCACTCCCTTCTATAAGATGAATGGAGGTTGCTGAGCGCAAAAAAGCGATAGTCACGCATGTACACCGCTGCTCCATTCCACGAGGCATTCAGGGGGGATGCTGCTCTCTGGACCGCTGGGGGGTCTCAGTCGTTGGATCCTCAGTGATTAGACATCTGCAATACTGTGGGGTTTTCCAGAACTGAATTATTAAGCCAAGGATACAGACCTAATTTCTCCCCCAGATTTTTGATTTCAATAAATTGTAACTTGCCCAACTTTCAATAAATCATAACTAATTTTCTGCTGCCGTTGTATGAGGGCTTGTTTTGTGGGAGTTGTATTTTTTAATGGCACTATTCAAGCCCTATAGAGGTATAAAAAGTCCATGTGCACTAATTATGTCCCATGTGAAAGGTTGCTTAATAGCAAGTAGAGCCAGGCTTCCACTAAATATAGCAACTACAGAGCCACACACTCCCACCCCAAACCGCAACTACAGAGCCACACACTCCCACCCCAAACCGCAACTACAGAGCCACACACTCCCACCCCAAACTGCAACTACAGAGCCTTTACTTTTTGCAGTAATAAAAAGTTTTTTTCTTTTAGTCCTTTTAAGGGGATTTGAACTTGTGATTGTTTGATCACTCTTACAGTATAATGCAATACCATAGTATTGCATTATGCCACATTTTGACAGGCTTTGTGGATCTTTATTTGCAATTTCGTGGGGTACTGGTGGATTATGTCGCCACCGGAAGCTAGGGATTTGACAGTAGGAACACCCCTGTCACACCCCTAGCTCCCGATTGGCTCAATGCTTTAAGGTGCTAGGAGCGTGTGGAAATATTTTTGCCTGCCCTGCCCTGTTATGGTAAGGGGTTAGTTTTCCCCTTAGGCTTAGCTTATTTGCTGTAAATGCTGCCATGTTACAGCATTTACAGCGAATAAGCGAAGCCAAACAGGAAAACTAACCCCTAACCAGGCAGGGCAGGCAAAAGTACTTCCACATGCTGCAGCCATCAGTCAGTGCTCGTTGTGGGCCGGTCTGCCGCCGGCGGTGTGCTCTGTGGCGCCCCGCTAATTCACAGTTGTGGTCTGCTGTCCCTCAGCCAGCGCCACTCCTGCTTTGGCCACTGTCTCCTCGTGCTGTGTGTAACGGCACTTGGGGTATTTCAGAGGCTGGCAGTCGCAGCCTCTGCACTGTCCTCTGGTGCCTCCAGCCTCTGGCAGCTGTGCAGCTCGATGCAGTCCTCTCTGTCGCTTCCCAGGCTCGGCGCTGTCCTCTGCCACCACTGCTCCCAGCCACACCGCAGTCCTCTGTCCCCAGCCAATCAGAAGTTGACAGGTGTATTATGTCGCCACCCCTTACTTCCGGTGACGACATAATACACCAATACCATTTAGTGGAAACCTTGTGGCTCTGTAGTTGCTGTTTAGTAGGGGGTGGACCTTGTAGCTCTGTATTTGTTGTATAGGGAGAGACCTCGGGGCTCTGTAGTTTGGGGGGGGCGGGGGGACCTTGGGGCTCTGTAGTTATATTTAGTGGAAACCTTCTTGTTGTATATGCTATTATGGGGGAAGGGTGGGGAACCTTGGGGCTCTGTAATTGCAGCATGTGACTGCAGCATGTAAAGGGCTGTCACCATGGGTCCCCCCAGAATGTGATCAGGGAGTCCTGATGGGTCTCTGTGGAAGTCCCCTAAAGAGACAAAACGAAAAAAAAAATTGTTAAAAATTATTTAAAAAATAAAATAAATAAAATTAAATTAAAAACACTTGTCTGCCTTTACTTTATGAAAAATTAAAAATACAATTACACATGTGGTATCCCTGCGTCGTAATGACCCAGAGAAGGAAGTTAGTACATTATTTAACCCCTTAATGACACGGTCCCTTTTTTTCTTCTTTCCCCAATTGTTTTTTTCCTCCCCCCCGTTTAAAAAATCATAACTCCTTTATTTATCCTTCGACGTCGCTGTATGAGGGCTTGTTTCTTGCGGAACGAGTTATATTTTTCAATGGTGCTATTTAAAGTACCATATAATGTACTGAAAAACTTTTACAAAAATCTAAGTGGAGTAAAATGAAAGAAAAATGACATTCCACCATCTTTCAGTGCGTCTTGCTTCTATGGTAGAGAAACTGCAACAAAAATGACCTGATAACTTTATTCTATGGGTCAGTACGATTACTATGATACCAAATGTGTAAACTTTTTTTTACTATAGCACTTGTATTTTTTTGCAAAGACATTTCATTTTTTAAAATTATTTTCTGCTGCATCTTCTGCGCGCAATAACTTCTTTATTTTTCCATCGACATACTTGAGCAAGGGCTCGTTTTTTGCGGGACGTCCTGTAGTTAACGTTGGTACCATTTTGGAATACATACGACTTTTTGATCACTTTTTATTGCATTTTTTCTGGGAGACAGGGTGACTGAAAAAGTGCAGTTCTGGCGTTCTTTATTTTTTTTTTCGGATTACGTTCACCATGGGGGGTAAATAATGCACTATTTTGATAGATCAGACATTTACGGACGCGGCGATACCAAATATGTATTTTTCTTTTATGATTTAGATTTTTTATTATAGATATGGCAAAAGGAGGGGGATTTAACTTGTATTACTTTTTTTCCCTAATCTCCCTACAAATTTTTTCACAAAAGTTATGCAATACATTATATATACCCAAAAATGATGCCATCAAAAAGTACAACTTCTCCAGCAAAAAACAAGCCCTCACATGGCCGTGTCAATGGAAAAATGAAAAAGTTATAGCTCTTGGAACGCGACTGCAAAATTAGTTAAAATTAAATGATTGTCCAATTTAAAAAAACCTGCCCTGATGGGCACGACAGGGGGGTAGGAAACCCGCCACTCAAGGGGTTAATGTTTTCCACCTATCATAAATAGAGAGTGGGTCACGGCTTATCTTGGCCGACAGCAAGTGTGTGTAAAGTGCTGATATTAGTCCTCTAGGTCCCTGTAATTTAAGAATACCTACTGTTGGGTATTTGGAGATTTTGGTAGAATTCGGTGGAAATTCTGCATTCAAAGCATGTCTCAACTGAAAGTACCTGAAAAGTTGAAGTCTAGGTACTTTTAGATTCTCTCGTAATTGTATATAGGACAGCAGTATATTATCCTCGTATATATCTCCTAGAGTTTGTATCCCTAGTTTAACCCAGTATCCAACACCCTGCATCATCTTGAGTGAGGGCAAAGTAGGGTTATTCCATAAAGGAGTGTCAGTCATTGTATCTGTGTATTGTTGGATACGCTTTGCTGCGCGCCACACAGGGCCATTTTATGCATGGTTATAAGTCTTGATGATTTTCTAAAATCTGGATGTTCCAAAAACCCAATTAGATTCTGACCCTCTAACTCATCGGCTAGGTAATGATCTGTGATTGGCATCTCTTCCCAAAATGAACCAATCCCTGAGATTACGTAACTGTCTTGCTATGTAATACACTTTAAAGTCGGATAACGCCATTCCGGCTTGGTTTTTAGGGCGTTGTAGTGCAGTGAGTTTAAGCTTGGAGTGAGACGGGCCCCAAACAAATCTAATACCGACAGTTTAAGGTTTGGAAGAAACTTTCTGGAACTTTAACCGACATATGTTGTAACGAATATAAACATTTGGGTTGGATTACCATCCTAATAAGGTTTATACGACCTGCCACGGATATAGGTAATTTCCACCAGGCCTTCATTTTCGTTTGTATTAGGTTTTGCAGCGGACTTGTAGTTTTTATGGTCTTGCACTATATTAATTCCTACATACTTGAATTTGGTTATTTCCAATAGACCACAGGCTGACACATCAGAAATTGTGGTCGCGTTTTGGGCTGTATACATTATTGCAGATTTGGACCAGTGTATATAAAGTCCAGAATGTTGAGAGAGAGTCTATTATCTCAAGGGCTTGTGAGAAGGAATGCTCTGGGTTACGGAGGAAAAGAACCATATCATCTGCATATAGACCAACTTTACTCTCTCTACCCCTCCAACTCACTCCCGTAACCGCAGAAGTATTGCGCAAACGGATGGCCAGTGCCTCAATTGCTATTGCAAAAAGGGAGGGAGACAAAGGACATCCCTGACGCGTCCCCCGAGACAGTAGAAAGTTCGCCGAAGATATACCGTTTACTATAACGTTGGCTGTGGGGGATTCATACAGTAACCTGATCCACCCTAGGAATCGGGACCAGAAACCAAAATGTATCAAACATGCCTCCAGGAAACTCCACTCCAATGAGTCAAATGCTTTTTTTGTATCTAGTGACACTACTGCCCAAGGCATATCATGCAGTCTCCCTATTTATACAATTGTTTGGACTCTGCGTATATTTATTGTGGTTGATTTTCCGGGCATAAACCCTATCTAGTCTTCATGGATTATGGAAAGGATTACTTGGTTAAGTCTAGTAGCCAGTATTTCTGTCAATCTATATATATAAAATTGAATGTATGTCTGTCTGCGTGCGTGCGTGTCTGTTTGTCCTTTATGCGCTACTACACCATTCATCCGATCGCCATGAAACTTTGGGAAGTTGTTAAGTACACTCCTGGGAAGATTATAGGCATAGTACAAATATCCTACGATAAATGGCGCGCGAGCGTCGTCGAAAGTTACGCCCCCCCCCCACGTAGATCGAATAAGTAAGCCACCTGCTATTGTGATGTCATCACTGATGTCATCAACATCGGACGCCCTTGAACATGCCCCAACATGTTCTATAAAGCTGCATTGTGATGTCATTAAGGCTGTATTATGACACGTACAGCTTGGAACCACTAGAGCACGCCAGCCAATTACCATTGGAGTTGGAAGTGGGTAAACAAGTACTAGGATATCTTCCTAAGAAGCCACAGCAGCCGGATAAATTGTATGTTCCACCCAACGGCTATTTTATTCAGCCCGCAAGGGGGAAGCAGCGGCCTACAAAATCTCATTCAGGTAGGTAGGTTCAGTTCTTGGAGGTTGGGGAATGCTTATGGGCAAGGCCTTATGTCTCATCCCAACTCGATTATTCAATTCTAAGCGCAAAAGAATTAGCGTCCAAATTTTATGTACGGAATTTAATTCTCTCACTTCCCAATGTCATAGAAACTTGAAATTTGGCACGAGCATTGATTATGTCATAAATAGGAAAAGTTAATGGGTCCCAACTCGATTATTCAATTCAAAGCGCCAAAGAATTAGCGTTCAAATTTTATGTACGGAATCTAATTCTCTCATTTCCGGATGTCATAGATAGATAGATAGATAGATAGATAGACTGTATGCAATAACCTAGATAGATAGATAGATAGATAGATAGACTGTATGCAATGACACGTACAGCTTGAAACCATAAATACTAGAGCACGCCAGCCATTTACAGTCAGTCTCCATTGGAGTTGGAAGTGGGCAAACATGTACTAGGCTATCTTCCCAAGAAGCCACAGCAGCCGGATAAATTGGATGTTCCACCCAACGGCTATTTTATTCAGCCTGCAAGGGGGAAGCAGCGGCCTACAAAACCTCAGTGGTCGCTGCTGCCGTCATCTAGATATATAAAAACGAATGTATGTATGTATGTCTGTCTTCGCAGCAACGCGCGACGGGTACGCTAGTGTTCTATAAAGCTGCATTGTGATGTCATTAAGGCTCTATTATGACACGTACAGCTTGGAACCACTAGAGCACGCCAGCCAATTACCATTGGAGTTGGAAGTGGGTAAACAAGTACTAGGATATCTTCCTAAGAAGCCACAGCAGCCGGATAAATTGTATGTTCCACCCAACGGCTATTTTATTCAGCCCGCAAGGGGGAAGCAGCGGCCTACAAAATCTAATTCTCTCATTTCCTGATGTCATAGATAGATAGATAGATAGATAGATAGATAGACTGTATGCAATAACCCTGATAGATAGATAGATAGATAGATAGATAGATAGATAGACTGTATTCAATGACACGTACAGCTTGAAACCATAAATACTAGAGCACGCCAGCCATTTACAGTCAGTCTCCATTGAAGTTGGAAGTGGGCAAACATGTACTAGGCCAGTGATGGCGAACCTTTTAGGGACCGAGTGCCCAAACTACAACCCAAAACCCACTTATGTATCGCAAAGTGCCAACACGTCAGGGGGCGGGGCTTATCACAACGTATGATTTTACCCCCGGCGTTCTAAAAAGGACAAGGCTGTTTCAGAATAGACCGGGTGCAGATTCTGACTGCTTTTTGGACGCGGAAATACTGCAGAATGTGCTCAGCGGAGATTTCTGTGGAAAATTCTGTAGCATTTCCGCATCTAAAAAGCAGTCAAAATCTGCACCCGGTCTATTCTGAAAGAGCCCTGCCCATTTCTGCCACATGTACACATACCCCAGCGGTAATAGTGACACCTTCACCCCAGCGATAATAGTGACATCCCACAGCAGTAATAATAGTGACACTCCCCCCATTAGTAATAAGAGTGACATACCCCAGCGGTAAACCTCAGTGGTCGCTGCTGCCGTCATCTATATATATAAAATTGAATGTATGTCTGTCTGCGTGCGTGCGTGCGTGCGTGTCTGCGTGCGTGCGTGTCTGTTTGTCCTTTATGCGCTACTACACCATTCATCCGATCGCCATGAAACTTTGGGAAGTTGTTAAGTACACTCCTGGGAAGATTATAGGCATAGTACAAATATCCTACGATAAATGGCGCGCGAGCGTCGTCGAAAGTTACGCCCCCCCCCACGTAGATCGAATAAGTAAGCCACCTGCTATTGTGATGTCATCACTGATGTCATCAACATCGGACGCCCTTGAACATGCCCCAACATGTTCTATAAAGCTGCATTGTGATGTCATTAAGGCTGTATTATGACACGTACAGCTTGGAACCACTAGAGCACGCCAGCCAATTACCATTGGAGTTGGAAGTGGGTAAACAAGTACTAGGATATCTTCCTAAGAAGCCACAGCAGCCGGATAAATTGTATGTTCCACCCAACGGCTATTTTATTCAGCCCGCAAGGGGGAAGCAGCGGCCTACAAAATCTCATTCAGGTAGGTAGGTTCAGTTCTTGGAGGTTGGGGAATGCTTATGGGCAAGGCCTTATGTCTCATCCCAACTCGATTATTCAATTCTAAGCGCAAAAGAATTAGCGTCCAAATTTTATGTACGGAATTTAATTCTCTCACTTCCCAATGTCATAGAAACTTGAAATTTGGCACGAGCATTGATTATGTCATAAATAGGAAAAGTTAATGGGTCCCAACTCGATTATTCAATTCAAAGCGCCAAAGAATTAGCGTTCAAATTTTATGTACGGAATCTAATTCTCTCATTTCCGGATGTCATAGATAGATAGATAGACTGTATGCAATAACCTAGATAGATAGATAGATAGATAGATAGACTGTATGCAATGACACGTACAGCTTGAAACCATAAATACTAGAGCACGCCAGCCATTTACAGTCAGTCTCCATTGGAGTTGGAAGTGGGCAAACATGTACTAGGCTATCTTCCCAAGAAGCCACAGCAGCCAGATAAATTGGATGTTCCACACAACGGCTATTTTATTCAGCCTGCAAGGGGGAAGCAGCGGCCTACAAAGCTTATTGGTCGCTGCTGCCGTCATTTTTAAAAAAGGTACGCTCAGTTCTTTCATGGAGAACAATGTTTAGTGGAGAACTCGCTTATTGGATACAATGTTGCGAGCTGGGCAAAACCCCTAGAATAATCCACGGCACACAGGCAGACAAGCAAAGTGTAAATAACTGGATTGGATAGCTGCGCTAAAATTCTTGCTTGGTTGCTATTTCTTATACTGCTGAGGTAACATAAAAGCTGTGCTGTGATTGGTTGTTATTTCCTATACCCCTGAGGTAAAATAAAAGCTGCACTGTGATTGGTTGCTATTTCTTATACTGCTGAGGTAACATGAAAGCTGCTGTGCTGTGATTGGTTGTTATATATTATACCGCTGAGGTAACTTGAAAGCTACGCTGTGATTGGTTGTTATCTAGATATATAAAAACGAATGTATGTATGTATGTATGTCTGTCTTCGCAGCAACGCGCGACGGGTACGCTACTGTAATATAAAACTCCATTATGATGTCATAATGTGAAACTGCATTATGACGTCATAATCTATTCATAGTAGGGGATAGGATTTACAACTCCATTATGATGTCACAATCTAGTAATTACAAAAGATAGAATGTAGAACTTCATTATAATGTAGTATAGAACTGCATTATGATGTCCTAATGTAAAACTGCATTATGATGTCATAATCTATTCATAGCAGGTAATAGAATTTACAACTCCATTATGATGTCACAATCTAGTAACAACAAAAGATACAACGCAGAACAACATTATTATGTAATATAGAACTCCATTATGATGTCATAATCTAAAACTGCATTATGATGTCATAATCTATTAAGAGCAGGTGATAGAATTTACAACTCCATTATGATGTCACAATCTAGTAATAACAAAAGATGCAATGTAGAACGTCATTATAATGTAGTATAGAACTCCATTATGATGTCATAATGTAATGTAAAACTGCATTATGATGTCAGAATCTATTAATTGTAGGGGATAGAATTTACAACTCCATTATTATGTCACAATCTAGTAATAGCAAAAGATACAACGTACAACGTAATTATAATGTAATATACAGCTCCATTATGTCATAATGTGAAACTGCATTATGCCGTCTTAATCTATTCATAGTAGGGGATAGGATTTACAACTCCATTATGATGTCACAATCTAGTAATAACAAAAGATACAATGTAGAACAACATAATTCTGTAATATAGAACTCCATTATGATGTCATAATGTATTCATAGTAGGGGATAGAATTTACAACTCCATTATGATGTCACAATCTAGTAATAACAAAAGATACAATGTAGAACTTCATTATAATGCTATATAGAACTCCATTATGATGTCATAATCTACTCATAGTAGGGGGTAGAACTTTAAACTCCATTATGATGTCACAATCTAGTAATAACAAAAGATACAATGTAGAACTTCATTATAATGTAGTATAGAACTCCATTATGATGTCATAATGTGAAACTGCATTATGACGTCATAATCTATTCATAGTAAGTGATAGGATTTGCAACTTAAAATTTACAACTCCATTATGATGTCACAATCTAGTAATAACAAAACATACAACGTACAACAACATCATTATGTAATATAGAACTCCATTATGATGTCATAATGTGAAACTGCATTATGACGTCAAAATCTATTCATAGTAAGTGATAGGATTTGCAACTCCATTATGATGTCACAATCTAGAAATAACAAAAGATACAATGTAGAACATTATTATGTAAGATAGAACTCCATTGTGATGTCATAATGTAATGTAAAACTGCATTATGATGTCATAATCTATTGATGGTAGGGGTAGACTTTACAACTCCATTATGATGTCACAATCTAGTAATATTAAAAGATACAACGTAGAAAAACATTATGTAATATAGAACTCCATTATGATGTCATAATGTAAAACTGCATTATGATGTCATGATGTATTTATGGTAGGGGATAGAATTTACAACTCCATTATGATGTCACAATCCAGTAATAGCAAAAGATAGAATGTAGAACTTCATTATAATGTAGTATAGAACTGCATTATAATGTCATAATGTAAAACTGCATTATAATGTCATAATCTATTCATAGCAGGTAATAGAATTTACAACTCCATTATGATGTCACACCCTAGTAATAACAAAAGATACAATGTAGAACAACATTATTATGTAATATAGAATTCCATTATGATGTCATAATACAAAACTGCATTATAATGTTATAATCTATTAATGGTAGGGTATAGAATTTACAACTCCATTATGATGTCACAATCTAGTAATAACAAAAGATACAACGTAGAACAACCTTTTTATGTAATATAGAACTGCATTATGATGTCATAATCTAAAACTGCATTATGATGTCATAATCTATTAATAGCAGGTGATAGAATTTACAACTCCATTATGATGTCACAATCTAGTAATAACAAAACATACAATGTAGAACTTCATTATAATGTAGTATAGAACTCCATTAGGATGTCATAATGTAAAACTGCATGATGATGTCATAATCTATTCATAGCAGGTAATAGAATTTACAACTCCATTATGATGTCACAATCTAGTAACAACAAAAGATACAACGCAGAACAACATTATTATGTAATATAGAACTCCATTATGATGTCATAATCTAAAACTGCATTATGATGTCATAATCTATTAAGAGCAGGTGATAGAATTTACAACTCCATTATGATGTCACAATCTAGTAATAACAAAACATACAACGTAGAACAACATCATTATCTATATATCTAAAATTGAATGTATGTCTGTCTGCGTGCGTGCGTGTCTGTCTGTCTGCGTGTCTGTCTGTTTGTCCTTTATGCGCTACTACACCATTCATCCGATCGCCATGAAACTTTGGGAAGTTGTTGAATACACTCCTGGGAAGATTATAGGCATAGTACAACTATCCTACGATAAATGGCGCGAGCGTCGTCGAAAGTTACGACCCCCCACGTAGATCGAATAAGTAAGCCACCTGCTATTGTGATGTCATCACTGCCATTGTGATGTCATCAACATCGGACGCCCTTGAACATGCCCCAACATGTTCTATAAAGCTGCATTGTGATGTCATTAAGGCTCTATTATGACACGTACAGCACGCCAGCCATTTACAGTCAGTCTCCATTGGAGTTGGAAGTGGGTAAACAAGTACTAGGATATCTTCCTAAGAAGCCACAGCAGCCGGATAAATTGTATGTTCCACCCAACGGCTATTTTATTCAGCCCGCAAGGGGGAAGCAGCGGCCTACAAAATCTCATTCAGGTAGGTAGGTTCAGTTCTTGGAGGTTGGGGAATGCTTATGGGCAAGGCCTTATGTCTCATCCCAACTCGATTATTCAATTCTAAGCGCAAAAGAATTAGCGTCCAAATTTTATGTACGGAATTTAATTCTCTCACTTCCCAATTTCATAGAAACTTGAAATTTGGCATGAGCATTGATTATGTCATAAATGGGAAAAGCTAATCGGTCCCAACTTGATTATTCAATTCAAAGCGCCAAAGAATTAGCGTTCAAATTTTACGTACGGAATCTAATTCTCTCATTTTCTGATGTCATAGATAGATAGATAGATAGATAGATAGATAGATAGATAGACTGTATGCAATAACCCTGATAGATAGATAGATAGATAGACTGTATGCAATGACACGTACAGCTTGGAACCATAAATACTAGAGCACGCCAGCCATTTACAGTCAGTCTCCATTGGAGTTGGAAGTGGGCAAACATGTACTAGGCTATCTTCCCAAGAAGCCACAGCAGCCAGATAAATTGGATGTTCCACACAACGGCTATTTTATTCAGCCTGCAAGGGGGAAGCAGCGGCCTACAAAGCTTATTGGTCGCTGCTGCCGTCATTTTTAAAAAAGGTACGCTCAGTTCTTTCATGGAGAACAATGTTTAGTGGAGAACTCGCTTATTGGATACAATGTTGCGAGCTGGGCAAAACCCCTAGAATAATCCACGGCACACAGGCAGACAAGCAAAGTGTAAATAACTGGATTGGATAGCTGCGCTAAAATTCTTGCTTGGTTGCTATTTCTTATACTGCTGAGGTAACATAAAAGCTGTGCTGTGATTGGTTGTTATTTCCTATACCCCTGAGGTAAAATAAAAGCTGCACTGTGATTGGTTGCTATTTCTTATACTGCTGAGGTAACATGAAAGCTGCTGTGCTGTGATTGGTTGTTATATATTATACCGCTGAGGTAACTTGAAAGCTACGCTGTGATTGGTTGTTATCTAGATATGTAAAAACGAATGTATGTATGTATGTATGTCTGTCTTCGCAGCAACGCGCGACGGGTACGCTAGTGTAATATAAAACTCCATTATGATGTCATAATGTGAAACTGCATTATGACGTCATAATCTATTCATAGTAGGGGATAGGATTTACAACTCCATTATGATGTCACAATCTAGTAATTACAAAAGATAGAATGTAGAACTTCATTATAATGTAGTATAGAACTGCATTATGATGTCCTAATGTAAAACTGCATTATGATGTCATAATCTATTCATAGCAGGTAATAGAATTTACAACTCCATTATGATGTCACAATCTAGTAACAACAAAAGATACAACGCAGAACAACATTATTATGTAATATAGAACTCCATTATGATGTCATAATCTAAAACTGCATTATGATGTCATAATCTATTAAGAGCAGGTGATAGAATTTACAACTCCATTATGATGTCACAATCTAGTAATAACAAAAGATGCAATGTAGAACGTCATTATAATGTAGTATAGAACTCCATTATGATGTCATAATGTAATGTAAAACTGCATTATGATGTCAGAATCTATTAATTGTAGGGGATAGAATTTACAACTCCATTATTATGTCACAATCTAGTAATAGCAAAAGATACAACGTACAACGTAATTATAATGTAATATACAGCTCCATTATGTCATAATGTGAAACTGCATTATGCCGTCTTAATCTATTCATAGTAGGGGATAGGATTTACAACTCCATTATGATGTCACAATCTAGTAATAACAAAAGATACAATGTAGAACAACATAATTCTGTAATATAGAACTCCATTATGATGTCATAATGTATTCATAGTAGGGGATAGAATTTACAACTCCATTATGATGTCACAATCTAGTAATAACAAAAGATACAATGTAGAACTTCATTATAATGCTATATAGAACTCCATTATGATGTCATAATCTACTCATAGTAGGGGGTAGAACTTTAAACTCCATTATGATGTCACAATCTAGTAATAACAAAAGATACAATGTAGAACTTCATTATAATGTAGTATGGAACTCCATTATGATGTCATAATGTGAAACTGCATTATGACGTCATAATCTATTCATAGTAAGTGATAGGATTTGCAACTTAAAATTTACAACTCCATTATGATGTCACAATCTAGTAATAACAAAACATACAACGTACAACAACATCATTATGTAATATAGAACTCCATTATGATGTCATAATGTGAAACTGCATTATGACGTCAAAATCTATTCATAGTAAGTGATAGGATTTGCAACTCCATTATGATGTCACAATCTAGAAATAACAAAAGATACAATGTAGAACATTATTATGTAAGATAGAACTCCATTGTGATGTCATAATGTAATGTAAAACTGCATTATGATGTCATAATCTATTGATGGTAGGGGTAGACTTTACAACTCCATTATGATGTCACAATCTAGTAATATTAAAAGATACAACGTAGAAAAACATTATGTAATATAGAACTCCATTATGATGTCATAATGTAAAACTGCATTATGATGTCATGATGTATTTATGGTAGGGGATAGAATTTACAACTCCATTATGATGTCACAATCCAGTAATAGCAAAAGATAGAATGTAGAACTTCATTATAATGTAGTATAGAACTGCATTATAATGTCATAATGTAAAACTGCATTATAATGTCATAATCTATTCATAGCAGGTAATAGAATTTACAACTCCATTATGATGTCACACCCTAGTAATAACAAAAGATACAATGTAGAACAACATTATTATGTAATATAGAATTCCATTATGATGTCATAATACAAAACTGCATTATAATGTTATAATCTATTAATGGTAGGGTATAGAATTTACAACTCCATTATGATGTCACAATCTAGTAATAACAAAAGATACAACGTAGAACAACCTTTTTATGTAATATAGAACTGCATTATGATGTCATAATCTAAAACTGCATTATGATGTCATAATCTATTAATAGCAGGTGATAGAATTTACAACTCCATTATGATGTCACAATCTAGTAATAACAAAACATACAATGTAGAACTTCATTATAATGTAGTATAGAACTCCATTAGGATGTCATAATGTAAAACTGCATGATGATGTCATAATCTATTCATAGCAGGTAATAGAATTTACAACTCCATTATGATGTCACAATCTAGTAACAACAAAAGATACAACGCAGAACAACATTATTATGTAATATAGAACTCCATTATGATGTCATAATCTAAAACTGCATTATGATGTCATAATCTATTAAGAGCAGGTGATAGAATTTACAACTCCATTATGATGTCACAATCTAGTAATAACAAAACATACAACGTAGAACAACATCATTATCTATATATCTAAAATTGAATGTATGTCTGTCTGCGTGCGTGCGTGTCTGTCTGTCTGCGTGTCTGTCTGTTTGTCCTTTATGCGCTACTACACCATTCATCCGATCGCCATGAAACTTTGGGAAGTTGTTGAATACACTCCTGGGAAGATTATAGGCATAGTACAACTATCCTACGATAAATGGCGCGAGCGTCGTCGAAAGTTACGACCCCCCACGTAGATCGAATAAGTAAGCCACCTGCTATTGGGATGTCATCACTGCCATTGTGATGTCATCAACATCGGACGCCCTTGAACATGCCCCAACATGTTCTATAAAGCTGCATTGTGATGTCATTAAGGCTCTATTATGACACGTACAGCACGCCAGCCATTTACAGTCAGTCTCCATTGGAGTTGGAAGTGGGTAAACAAGTACTAGGATATCTTCCTAAGAAGCCACAGCAGCCGGATAAATTGTATGTTCCACCCAACGGCTATTTTATTCAGCCCGCAAGGGGGAAGCAGCGGCCTACAAAATCTCATTCAGGTAGGTAGGTTCAGTTCTTGGAGGTTGGGGAATGCTTATGGGCAAGGCCTTATGTCTCATCCCAACTCGATTATTCAATTCTAAGCGCAAAAGAATTAGCGTCCAAATTTTATGTACGGAATTTAATTCTCTCACTTCCCAATTTCATAGAAACTTGAAATTTGGCATGAGCATTGATTATGTCATAAATGGGAAAAGCTAATCGGTCCCAACTTGATTATTCAATTCAAAGCGCCAAAGAATTAGCGTTCAAATTTTACGTACGGAATCTAATTCTCTCATTTTCTGATGTCATAGATAGATAGATAGATAGATAGATAGACTGTATGCAATAACCCTGATAGATAGATAGATAGATAGACTGTATGCAATGACACGTACAGCTTGGAACCATAAATACTAGAGCACGCCAGCCATTTACAGTCAGTCTCCATTGGAGTTGGAAGTGGGCAAACATGTACTAGGCTATCTTCCCAAGAAGCCACAGCAGCCAGATAAATTGGATGTTCCACACAACGGCTATTTTATTCAGCCTGCAAGGGGGAAGCAGCGGCCTACAAAGCTTATTGGTCGCTGCTGCCGTCATTTTTAAAAAAGGTACGCTCAGTTCTTTCATGGAGAACAATGTTTAGTGGAGAACTCGCTTATTGGATACAATGTTGCGAGCTGGGCAAAACCCCTAGAATAATCCACGGCACACAGGCAGACAAGCAAAGTGTAAATAACTGGATTGGATAGCTGCGCTAAAATTCTTGCTTGGTTGCTATTTCTTATACTGCTGAGGTAACATAAAAGCTGTGCTGTGATTGGTTGTTATTTCCTATACCCCTGAGGTAAAATAAAAGCTGCACTGTGATTGGTTGCTATTTCTTATACTGCTGAGGTAACATGAAAGCTGCTGTGCTGTGATTGGTTGTTATATATTATACCGCTGAGGTAACTTGAAAGCTACGCTGTGATTGGTTGTTATCTAGATATATAAAAACGAATGTATGTATGTATGTATGTCTGTCTTCGCAGCAACGCGCGACGGGTACGCTAGTGTAATATAAAACTCCATTATGATGTCATAATGTGAAACTGCATTATGACGTCATAATCTATTCATAGTAGGGGATAGGATTTACAACTCCATTATGATGTCACAATCTAGTAATTACAAAAGATAGAATGTAGAACTTCATTATAATGTAGTATAGAACTGCATTATGATGTCCTAATGTAAAACTGCATTATGATGTCATAATCTATTCATAGCAGGTAATAGAATTTACAACTCCATTATGATGTCACAATCTAGTAACAACAAAAGATACAACGCAGAACAACATTATTATGTAATATAGAATTCCATTATGATGTCATAATCTAAAACTGCATTATGATGTCATAATCTATTAAGAGCAGGTGATAGAATTTACAACTCCATTATGATGTCACAATCTAGTAATAACAAAAGATGCAATGTAGAACGTCATTATAATGTAGTATAGAACTCCATTATGATGTCATAATGTAATGTAAAACTGCATTATGATGTCAGAATCTATTAATTGTAGGGGATAGAATTTACAACTCCATTATTATGTCACAATCTAGTAATAGCAAAAGATACAACGTACAACGTAATTATAATGTAATATACAGCTCCATTATGTCATAATGTGAAACTGCATTATGCCGTCTTAATCTATTCATAGTAGGGGATAGGATTTACAACTCCATTATGATGTCACAATCTAGTAATAACAAAAGATACAATGTAGAACAACATAATTCTGTAATATAGAACTCCATTATGATGTCATAATGTATTCATAGTAGGGGATAGAATTTACAACTCCATTATGATGTCACAATCTAGTAATAACAAAAGATACAATGTAGAACTTCATTATAATGCTATATAGAACTCCATTATGATGTCATAATCTACTCATAGTAGGGGGTAGAACTTTAAACTCCATTATGATGTCACAATCTAGTAATAACAAAAGATACAATGTAGAACTTCATTATAATGTAGTATAGAACTCCATTATGATGTCATAATGTGAAACTGCATTATGACGTCATAATCTATTCATAGTAAGTGATAGGATTTGCAACTTAAAATTTACAACTCCATTATGATGTCACAATCTAGTAATAACAAAACATACAACGTACAACAACATCATTATGTAATATAGAACTCCATTATGATGTCATAATGTGAAACTGCATTATGACGTCAAAATCTATTCATAGTAAGTGATAGGATTTGCAACTCCATTATGATGTCACAATCTAGAAATAACAAAAGATACAATGTAGAACATTATTATGTAAGATAGAACTCCATTGTGATGTCATAATGTAATGTAAAACTGCATTATGATGTCATAATCTATTGATGGTAGGGGTAGACTTTACAACTCCATTATGATGTCACAATCTAGTAATATTAAAAGATACAACGTAGAAAAACATTATGTAATATAGAACTCCATTATGATGTCATAATGTAAAACTGCATTATGATGTCATGATGTATTTATGGTAGGGGATAGAATTTACAACTCCATTATGATGTCACAATCCAGTAATAGCAAAAGATAGAATGTAGAACTTCATTATAATGTAGTATAGAACTGCATTATAATGTCATAATGTAAAACTGCATTATAATGTCATAATCTATTCATAGCAGGTAATAGAATTTACAACTCCATTATGATGTCACACCCTAGTAATAACAAAAGATACAATGTAGAACAACATTATTATGTAATATAGAATTCCATTATGATGTCATAATGCAAAACTGCATTATAATGTTATAATCTATTAATGGTAGGGTATAGAATTTACAACTCCATTATGATGTCACAATCTAGTAATAACAAAAGATACAACGTAGAACAACCTTTTTATGTAATATAGAACTGCATTATGATGTCATAATCTAAAACTGCATTATGATGTCATAATCTATTAATAGCAGGTGATAGAATTTACAACTCCATTATGATGTCACAATCTAGTAATAACAAAACATACAATGTAGAACTTCATTATAATGTAGTATAGAACTCCATTAGGATGTCATAATGTAAAACTGCATGATGATGTCATAATCTATTCATAGCAGGTAATAGAATTTACAACTCCATTATGATGTCACAATCTAGTAACAACAAAAGATACAACGCAGAACAACATTATTATGTAATATAGAACTCCATTATGATGTCATAATCTAAAACTGCATTATGATGTCATAATCTATTAAGAGCAGGTGATAGAATTTACAACTCCATTATGATGTCACAATCTAGTAATAACAAAACATACAACGTAGAACAACATCATTATCTATATATCTAAAATTGAATGTATGTCTGTCTGCGTGCGTGCGTGTGTCTGTCTGTCTGCGTGTCTGTCTGTTTGTCCTTTATGCGCTACTACACCATTCATCCGATCGCCATGAAACTTTGGGAAGTTGTTGAATACACTCCTGGGAAGATTATAGGCATAGTACAACTATCCTACGATAAATGGCGCGAGCGTCGTCGAAAGTTACGACCCCCCACGTAGATCGAATAAGTAAGCCACCTGCTATTGTGATGTCATCACTGCCATTGTGATGTCATCAACATCGGACGCCCTTGAACATGCCCCAACATGTTCTATAAAGCTGCATTGTGATGTCATTAAGGCTCTATTATGACACGTACAGCACGCCAGCCATTTACAGTCAGTCTCCATTGGAGTTGGAAGTGGGTAAACAAGTACTAGGATATCTTCCTAAGAAGCCACAGCAGCCGGATAAATTGTATGTTCCACCCAACGGCTATTTTATTCAGCCCGCAAGGGGGAAGCAGCGGCCTACAAAATCTCATTCAGGTAGGTAGGTTCAGTTCTTGGAGGTTGGGGAATGCTTATGGGCAAGGCCTTATGTCTCATCCCAACTCGATTATTCAATTCTAAGCGCAAAAGAATTAGCGTCCAAATTTTATGTACGGAATTTAATTCTCTCACTTCCCAATTTCATAGAAACTTGAAATTTGGCATGAGCATTGATTATGTCATAAATGGGAAAAGCTAATCGGTCCCAACTTGATTATTCAATTCAAAGCGCCAAAGAATTAGCGTTCAAATTTTACGTACGGAATCTAATTCTCTCATTTTCTGATGTCATAGATAGATAGATAGATAGATAGACTGTATGCAATAACCCTGATAGATAGATAGATAGATAGACTGTATGCAATGACACGTACAGCTTGGAACCATAAATACTAGAGCACGCCAGCCATTTACAGTCAGTCTCCATTGGAGTTGGAAGTGGGCAAACATGTACTAGGCTATCTTCCCAAGAAGCCACAGCAGCCAGATAAATTGGATGTTCCACACAACGGCTATTTTATTCAGCCTGCAAGGGGGAAGCAGCGGCCTACAAAGCTTATTGGTCGCTGCTGCCGTCATTTTTAAAAAAGGTACGCTCAGTTCTTTCATGGAGAACAATGTTTAGTGGAGAACTCGCTTATTGGATACAATGTTGCGAGCTGGGCAAAACCCCTAGAATAATCCACGGCACACAGGCAGACAAGCAAAGTGTAAATAACTGGATTGGATAGCTGCGCTAAAATTCTTGCTTGGTTGCTATTTCTTATACTGCTGAGGTAACATAAAAGCTGTGCTGTGATTGGTTGTTATTTCCTATACCCCTGAGGTAAAATAAAAGCTGCACTGTGATTGGTTGCTATTTCTTATACTGCTGAGGTAACATGAAAGCTGCTGTGCTGTGATTGGTTGTTATATATTATACCGCTGAGGTAACTTGAAAGCTACGCTGTGATTGGTTGTTATCTAGATATATAAAAACGAATGTATGTATGTATGTATGTCTGTCTTCGCAGCAACGCGCGACGGGTACGCTAGTGTAATATAAAACTCCATTATGATGTCATAATGTGAAACTGCATTATGACGTCATAATCTATTCATAGTAGGGGATAGGATTTACAACTCCATTATGATGTCACAATCTAGTAATTACAAAAGATAGAATGTAGAACTTCATTATAATGTAGTATAGAACTGCATTATGATGTCCTAATGTAAAACTGCATTATGATGTCATAATCTATTCATAGCAGGTAATAGAATTTACAACTCCATTATGATGTCACAATCTAGTAACAACAAAAGATACAACGCAGAACAACATTATTATGTAATATAGAACTCCATTATGATGTCATAATCTAAAACTGCATTATGATGTCATAATCTATTAAGAGCAGGTGATAGAATTTACAACTCCATTATGATGTCACAATCTAGTAATAACAAAAGATGCAATGTAGAACATCATTATAATGTAGTATAGAACTCCATTATGATGTCATAATGTAATGTAAAACTGCATTATGATGTCAGAATCTATTAATTGTAGGGGATAGAATTTACAACTCCATTATTATGTCACAATCTAGTAATAGCAAAAGATACAACGTACAACGTAATTATAATGTAATATACAGCTCCATTATGTCATAATGTGAAACTGCATTATGCCGTCTTAATCTATTCATAGTAGGGGATAGGATTTACAACTCCATTATGATGTCACAATCTAGTAATAACAAAAGATACAATGTAGAACAACATAATTCTGTAATATAGAACTCCATTATGATGTCATAATGTATTCATAGTAGGGGATAGAATTTACAACTCCATTATGATGTCACAATCTAGTAATAACAAAAGATACAATGTAGAACTTCATTATAATGCTATATAGAACTCCATTATGATGTCATAATCTACTCATAGTAGGGGGTAGAACTTTAAACTCCATTATGATGTCACAATCTAGTAATAACAAAAGATACAATGTAGAACTTCATTATAATGTAGTATAGAACTCCATTATGATGTCATAATGTGAAACTGCATTATGACGTCATAATCTATTCATAGTAAGTGATAGGATTTGCAACTTAAAATTTACAACTCCATTATGATGTCACAATCTAGTAATAACAAAAGATACAACGTAGAACAACCTTTTTATGTAATATAGAACTGCATTATGATGTCATAATCTAAAACTGCATTATGATGTCATAATCTATTAATAGCAGGTGATAGAATTTACAACTCCATTATGATGTCACAATCTAGTAATAACAAAACATACAATGTAGAACTTCATTATAATGTAGTATAGAACTCCATTAGGATGTCATAATGTAAAACTGCATGATGATGTCATAATCTATTCATAGCAGGTAATAGAATTTACAACTCCATTATGATGTCACAATCTAGTAACAACAAAAGATACAACGCAGAACAATATTATTATGTAATATAGAACTCCATTATGATGTCATAATCTAAAACTGCATTATGATGTCATAATCTATTAAGAGCAGGTGATAGAATTTACAACTCCATTATGATGTCACAATCTAGTAATAACAAAACATACAACGTAGAACAACATCATTATCTATATATCTAAAATTGAATGTATGTCTGTCTGCGTGCGTGCGTGTCTGTCTGTCTGCGTGTCTGTCTGTTTGTCCTTTATGCGCTACTACACCATTCATCCGATCGCCATGAAACTTTGGGAAGTTGTTGAATACACTCCTGGGAAGATTATAGGCATAGTACAACTATCCTACGATAAATGGCGCGAGCGTCGTCGAAAGTTACGACCCCCCACGTAGATCGAATAAGTAAGCCACCTGCTATTGTGATGTCATCACTGCCATTGTGATGTCATCAACATCGGACGCCCTTGAACATGCCCCAACATGTTCTATAAAGCTGCATTGTGATGTCATTAAGGCTCTATTATGACACGTACAGCACGCCAGCCATTTACAGTCAGTCTCCATTGGAGTTGGAAGTGGGTAAACAAGTACTAGGATATCTTCCTAAGAAGCCACAGCAGCCGGATAAATTGTATGTTCCACCCAACGGCTATTTTATTCAGCCCGCAAGGGGGAAGCAGCGGCCTACAAAATCTCATTCAGGTAGGTAGGTTCAGTTCTTGGAGGTTGGGGAATGCTTATGGGCAAGGCCTTATGTCTCATCCCAACTCGATTATTCAATTCTAAGCGCAAAAGAATTAGCGTCCAAATTTTATGTACGGAATTTAATTCTCTCACTTCCCAATTTCATAGAAACTTGAAATTTGGCATGAGCATTGATTATGTCATAAATGGGAAAAGCTAATCGGTCCCAACTTGATTATTCAATTCAAAGCGCCAAAGAATTAGCGTTCAAATTTTACGTACGGAATCTAATTCTCTCATTTTCTGATGTCATAGATAGATAGATAGATAGACTGTATGCAATAACCCTGATAGACAGATAGATAGATAGATAGATAGATAGATAGATAGATAGATAGATAGATAGATAGATAGATAGATAGACTGTATGCAATGACACGTACAGCTTGGAACCATAAATACTAGAGCACGCCAGCCATTTACAGTCAGTCTCCATTGGAGTTGGAAGTGGGCAAACATGTACTAGGCTATCTTCCCAAGAAGCCACAGCAGCCAGATAAATTGGATGTTCCACACAACGGCTATTTTATTCAGCCTGCAAGGGGGAAACAGCGGCCTACAAAGCTTATTGGTCGCTGCTGCCGTCATTTTTAAAAAAGGTACGCTCAGTTCTTTCATGGAGAACAATGTTTAGTGGAGAACTCGCTTATTGGATACAATGTTGCGAGCTGGGCAAAACCCCTAGAATAATCCACGGCACACAGGCAGACAAGCAAAGTGTAAATAACTGGATTGGATAGCTGCGCTAAAATTCTTGCTTGGTTGCTATTTCTTATACTGCTGAGGTAACATAAAAGCTGTGCTGTGATTGGTTGTTATTTCCTATACCCCTGAGGTAAAATAAAAGCTGCACTGTGATTGGTTGCTATTTCTTATACTGCTGAGGTAACATGAAAGCTGCTGTGCTGTGATTGGTTGTTATATATTATACCGCTGAGGTAACTTGAAAGCTACGCTTTGATTGGTTGTTATCTAGATATATAAAAACGAATGTATGTATGTATGTATGTCTGTCGTCGCAGCAACGCGCGACGGGTACGCTAGTGTAATATAAAACTCCATTATGATGTCATAATGTGAAACTGCATTATGACGTCATAATCTATTCATAGTAGGGGATAGGATTTACAACTCCATTATGATGTCACAATCTAGTAATTACAAAAGATAGAATGTAGAACTTCATTATAATGTAGTATAGAACTGCATTATGATGTCCTAATGTAAAACTGCATTATGATGTCATAATCTATTCATAGCAGGTAATAGAATTTACAACTCCGTTATGATGTCACAATTTAGTAATAACAAAAGATACAATGTAGAACAACATTATTATGTAATATAGAACTCCATTATGATGTCATAATGCAAAACAGCATTATGATGTCATAATGTACTTATGGTAGGGGATAGAATTTACAACTCCATTATGATGTCATAATTTAAAACTGCATTATGATGTCATAATGTATTCATAGGGGATAGAGTTTACAACTCCATTATGATGTCACAATCTAGTAATAACAAAACATACAACGTAGAACAACATCATTATATAATATAGAACTCCATTATGATGTCATAATGTAAAAACTGCATTATGACGTCATAATCTATTCATAGTAGGGGATAGGATTTACAACTCCATTAAGATGTCACAATCTAGTAATAACAAAAGATACAATGTAGAACAACATTATTATGTAATATAGAACTCCATTATGATGTCATAATGTGAAACTGCATTATGACGTCATAATCTATTCATAGTAGGTGATAGGATTTACAACTCCATTATGATGTCACAATCTAGTAATAACAAAAGATACAATGTAGAACTTAATTATATTGTACTATAGAACTCCATTATGATGTCATAATGTAAAACTGCATTATGATGTCATAATCTATTCATGGTAGGGGATAGTATTTAAAACTTCATTATGATGTCAGAAATTAGTAGTAAGAAAAGATACAACGTAGAGCAACATTATTATCTATATATATAAAATTGAATGTATGTCTGTCTGCGTGCGTGTCTGCGTGTCTGCGTGTCTGTTTGTCCATTATGCGCTACTACACCATTCATCCGATCGCCATGAAACTTTGGGAAGTTGTTAAGTACACTCCTGGGAAGATTATAGGCATAGTACAAATATCCTACGACAAATGGCGCGCGCTGCGAGCGTCGTCGAAAGTTACACCCCCCCCCCCACGTAGATCGAATAAGTAAGCCACCTGCTATTGCGACCACTGAGGTTTTGTAGGCCGCTGCTTCCCCCTTGCAGGCTGAATAAAATAGCCGTTGTGTGGAACATCCAATTTATCCGGCTGCTGTGGCTTCTTGGGAAGATAGCCTAGTAC